>NW_010161998.1:30269-32240 GCF_000695765.1 Mesitornis unicolor | reverse complement strand
AAGTAATTCATCCTACTTATGCAGTATTTAAAATCTTTTAGTGGCAACAGGGAGCATCCATCTTTTGTCGAACTAAGATTTTATTGTTTGTCCAATTAATGTTTTAGCGATATAACCAAAATGAAAAAAATTGCTGTTAGTCTTATTACAATATTAGTACTTATAGTTCAAATTAAGAAATTAATACAAAAAAGCTATTTACAAAAGTTAAAATCATTATATATTGACTATCCATTATCTACTCCCTCTCCCTACCGCAATATCTATTTACATATGTGTTATTGTTCATCCTTCCAGTGTCCCTGTGGTCAATAGCACCTTGCTTCCTCAAGCAGAATAAGGCTGAGTGTTTATGTGGATGTTTACTAAAAGGATCATCAGCATCCTCACTTCTTCACCTGAAGCAGTGTGATTGATATCCATGGTGGGTGGCTCCAGTTGCAGTTATTTCTGTAATTTTTCTCTTCCATTTTCTGTGTGAACTCTCCCTGATTTTTGTTAAAATTATCATTCAGCGTGTGTACTGCAACTGTGACTTGAGGTTTCTTTTTCCTCCTAAACTGCACTTTTTGACTGGCCATTGGAGAATGATTGTATACATACACATATGCATGCATATTTGTAGTGAATTCATCTCAACGAGAAATTTACAGGATACTGGAAAAACAATAGAATTTCCAAAGTCTGAACAAAACAATTGTCTCTCTTTAAGGGAAAAGCTTTATGTTGCTTTTTCAACATATAATGTCACTGTCATGCAAAGTTAAAGTGAAAGGAAAGAAAATATTTGTCTTGGTGTAATATGTGATTACATTTCTCATTTATATGTATTCTGCTTCAGAGGGATAGAGGTATGTGTTGACTGCACAGCCAACATTTTTAACCCATCAGATAACCTCTGTCATTTTGATGCTCAGGAATACCTTTTATGACCTTCCTTCAATTCATCAGGCAGAAAAGGGATAGATTATTTTTTCACTACTAAATAAAGTTTTTAAAGAGGTAAAAAGGTTTGGTTGGGTTTTGGGTTTTTTCATGTTGGTGTTAAATTAAGAAAGCGTAGTGAAATAAAATTACAGGAAAAAAATACAGTTCATTGGTTACAATCAGTATAAGCCTGTTCCACCAAGTTCAAAGGGCCTTAATACCTTCTGTTAAATGAGGATTTAGCACTGTTTTCCTTTAATGATTTAAAATAAGGAACATAAGAGGAAATGAAATGTGTTTTCTTATTTTGTTGTTATTCTATCCTCATTAAAAAGATTCCTTTATAGCTCTTTAACACGATTAAAAGCTGCAGCAGCGCACATAGAGCTTTAGTCTAGAGATACGTGATGATACACCACCCAAGAAGAACTGGAATATGAAGTATTTAAAATTAATTTTTATCCCCAATTACTCCTTAATGCTGATAACCTTAAAATATGTTCAGTAAATGTGACAAGAGATAATTAAGATGGGAATATAAGGGAGTTCTGATTTCAGCAAAACAGTACTTTTGTTGAGAAGACTGACTGTAAAGAACTTAATAAAATAATGTCAGCTTCTTATGGATGTCCCAGTGCTCTGCACTTTCCCAACATTGCTCCCAATTTAAGACATCTCTTCTTTAATTTTTTTCCAACCGTGTCCCAATCATCTTTTATCCTCTTGTTGTATCTTAAATCCTTAGACCTAACTGTCACATTTCCCTTTCAATAGGGCTCTGGTTAGGTGCTGAATCATCCTCCCTGGGTGCCTTCCCTTATGAATTGTTGCTGACTGCCCCTTCCTCTCCTGTTACAGTTTTCTTTTTTCTGGAAGTCTGTGCACCATTGTCCCACCACAAATTGCACTTCAGTTCTCAATTTACTTGATGTTCTCTCTATCCCCTGCCTTCCTACATGAACCCAAGCCCTTTATTTCCATTTGCTGAAAGTTCCCACATTCCTCTATTCCTGAAGGTGATGCTCTCCCTCAGTTCACTTGTCT
>NW_010161998.1:28261-30238 GCF_000695765.1 Mesitornis unicolor | reverse complement strand
CCGATGAATCCTATTGCTAAGTCTATTGATAAAGATGTAGATCTAATTCTATGTTTATATATAAATTTTTACCTATGAATTACATGCACATTAAAAATATACATTTTTTGTCTTCATTCTATTTGCAGGCTAGATAATAAACTGAATAAAGGATTATTAGTGACATTGAATCTGAAATTTAAAAAAAAAATTGTATTAAGTAAAAGAAGAAATAAGCCTGAATTTTGCAAACATGAAGTACATGAATTACCAAAATTTAGGATATAACTGCTGGTGTAACTACTGATTGACTCATTGAACTGGTCATATCTCTTAAGGTCTTAGGATCCTCTTTTATTTAGGAAACATAGTTTCTGGTTCTCTTCCAATACATCTATATCTGGAATGTGATATAGGCTAGGCCTATTCATTTCATAATAATAAAGATATGACAAGGAGTTAAAGGGCAGAAGGGAGAGTGGGCACAATACATGAAACCAGATAAATAAGAAAAGGTTAACTTGAACCAGGTCTGTGTTTGGAAAAGAAGAAAAGATTAAAGGGAGATGTCTTCTGGGTAGAAAAATCTGAAGAAATCATGGTAGATGTTATAAGGTTATTTAAGTTAAACTTTGATTATATAAAAAAGTAGGCACAAATATAACTTTAAAAAAACAACAAAGGTCTAAGGGACTTTGTTAACCAAAAAAATATTAAGGCACATAGAGACTAAATGTGATTGCAGTAGAAGTTTCATATCAGAAAACATATCTCATTACATTAGTCAAGATCTCCTTTCCATCCAGAAGTGTTGTTCAAAATAATGCATTTTTCACAATCATGTACAGTTTTTTTGACTTATGAGATTTTTTCTTTAACACAAACTAACATATAAACTAACATATATATTATTCTGAGATAAAGCAATGATTATTCTTTATGCAGTGAGAAGTATCTGTACTTCTCCAAACAAATTCATATGCAGAAGTAATTTAATGGCATAAAAATAAAAGAAAATAACTCAGTGTAATTGTAATTCTTTAAATACAGAGGCTGGCCATAATGCAAGTCAAAAGCTATAGCTATTGATCATGTATGGACAGGTGCATAAAGGATGATTTCTCATATAATGGTGATGGTGTCATCTGTTCTGAACTTCACAGTCTCCTTTTAATCCTGGCCAGACCTTTAATGAGAGGAAATTAGGCCAGCAAGGGAGACACAGAGAACCTATACCGCATATACAGAATAACTTTGAGGATGTGTTTTGGTTCTAAATACTTTAATTCATGTCTTGATAGTTCTATTTAGGAGTATGCACCATTATCCTCTTTTTTTTCCAGTAAACATAATGCTCCTGGTCAGATGGATCTGCTCTTCTCAAATATGTCTTCTTAGTGTGTAAGAATACAGCAACTTTTAACTAATTAAAAAATTGGAGACTCAAATCTAGCAGATGAAATAATGAAACAGAGTTCCAAAGACAATTTAAGGCCATCTTTGTTTAAATATTGTAGCTTATCTGGTGAATAAAAGTAAATGTAGCTTTGCATGGCTTGTAAACAAGTGAAAATTAATCCCTCCCCCAAAAAAATCAACACAGATTACACAGATCAATCACATTCTGACATGTGGATATAAGTATAGTTAATCAAAATACATACATAAAGACAAAATAAATATAAATATATAAGATTAAGCATAGAATTATTTGTAAGTAGTATTTATAAGATGAATTTATCACTATGAATTATTTAATGGTCAGTGGTACCTGAATATGTCCAAACTATTTGGTGACTTATTCAGAAATGCAATGTCATTTCTTCTCCATAAGTGTTGTGGTTTAGGCCCAGTGCATAACTGAGCACCATGATGCCCCAAAAAAGGGCTAGTCAAAATAAGGACTAGGAGGGCTTCTCACCACTTAAACAAGTCACAGGCAAAAGACAGACTCATCATAAGGAATGAAAAAAAAAAAACCAAACAATTTTAATTTGT
>NW_010161998.1:20380-28104 GCF_000695765.1 Mesitornis unicolor | reverse complement strand
GGGGGGGGGGGGGGGTTTGCGTTTGTCCTCCCCGCCACATCACGTGCTTTCTTAGGAGTAGGAAAAAAAACCAAAAAAAACCAACTCAGCTCAGTGTCTCTCTCTCTCTCTGCTTCCACTTGACCCCGTTTCCATAGGGGAAAAAGTCCTCAAAAGTCCAATATGGGTTTGCCCACATTTGCAGTTTCCCTCACACATGAAACTGCTTCAGCCCAAGTCCACAAAACTCCAAATCTGGGTCTGCCCATGGTCACAGTTCCCTCACACACGACCAGTCGACCCGGCTCTCGCCATGGGTTGCAAAAGGGAACCTGGGCTCTGCGTCCTCCTCCTCCTCCTTCTTCTTTCTTTCCTTCAGCTGACCTTGGTGTTCTTCAAAGCTGTTCTCCTTGGGCCCCACTCCTTTCTCTGCTGCAGGTCTCCTCCGATGATTATGGAGTTCCCGGCTCTCTCTCTCCCTTTTTTTTTTGGATGAAGCTGCAGTGGGGCTTAAGTTTAAGTTGTGGTTGGGGCTGGCCAAGCCCAGCTGGGCCATACTGGGGTTGCGTCACCTGCACCTGGGGCCGCGTTGGTTAGGGCTGGTGCAAGAGAGAGAGAGGTATGCCCTGCACCACCCTTAAATGCATGAATTCGCAGGGGCGCCGATTGGCTTGGCCCTGGTCAGAGGTGGGTCTTACAAAGGCAAAGGCAAAGCTTTTCAGGTAGTTTCTTAAAGGGCCATCTCCATAGCCCTTCCCCCATTACCAAAGACACAGCCAAAAACCCCTTCACAGAAAACCCAATACAATAAGCTTTTTTTTTTTTTTTCTTAAGAAGGCATGGTGAGTGTGTGATGGTGAGTACAGGCCAGAGTACACAAACAAAAAATAGGTAAACTTCTCAGCAAGAGATATCAAGCTTTTTGTTGCGTGAACATAATGTCGGCAAGGTATATAACAACTTTCAGTACCTGGAAGGAAATTTTCACTGATGATTTGTCTAAATAGAAGCTGAAAATGAAGTGATTGCTTGCATTTATATACAGTTGAAAATGTCACGTTCACTTAAAAATAGATTTCTGACTAATATGCAGCAGTAGCACAAAGTCTCTTTCGACTCCTCTTGAAAGGATTGTTCTGATTTTGGTGGCCACACACTGCTATATGACTGACTTCACCAGCAATGGAGGGCACTCTTAATTCAATCTGTATATTAAAGTAAGAACAAATTACTTTTTGTATTCCCACTGAGAAAAATATATACTTTCTGGTTTGTGTACTGTATGCAGGAAAAGAAAAACCCTTCTGTTTTTCTATTCCTTTATGTAAAAATTATTTTTATAGTTCCACTTTTTTTTTTCAAAAGAGTTTTTTTATGACTGGGCCATTAGCATATCATTTTTAGCACATGCAAACAACCGCATTCATTTCTTTATCTTCATACAGGAAGAATGAAATAAGAAATCAGATTTACAGAATTCATATTTCCATTCATGGGAATAGATTCCTAGTTTTACAAAATAATTTCCCAAACTAACATTATCATCTGGGACCCAAAAAGCAGGCTGAGCTCTAATGACTTAACACTAGAGAAGTGTCCCTCACATCACTATTAGCACTGAATTTCTCTGCTTTCATCTTTTCTAGACTTTGGATTACTTAGAGCAAAAGGCCTTCAGGGCTATACACTTTCTTCCAGAAAGCTCCTTTTGGCAGTTTTGATAAACTATACCCAAGACCAACCTACTTGGAAAAGCTCAAAACTATCAATACATATCTTACAAGGCTGCATAACATGGTATGCTGCTATACTCATATTGCACCCTTATTGCACATTCCCTTAAAAATTTTTTAGCAGAAAGTGGATGTATAATTATCTTAAAGCTGCCATTTATCTTTTTCATGAAATGGAATTATTTGCTGATGTAAGCAGGTGAGCATGTACAATTTTGAAACTGTTGTGAAACATTTTGGTTACTAAAATGTAGAATTTGGATTCAGAAAAAAGTTCTACAAGTATTTAAAAATATTTATTAACCATATTAGGACTGCAGCTTGAGCTTCATCAACAAAAAAATGACGATGGAATGCCCCATGCAACAGGGACATCACACAACTGCTGGAGTTCTGAGACACTGGTTTGACTGTTTAGAAATATAAAATATTTGCAGTTTAAAAATCATCAGTGCAGAAAACAATGAAATCTAAACAGTCTTAAAAAAATAAAAGTTCTCTTTGCAGGTTAGTCCTACATTAAAAGTATTTTCATATAGCTAAATGTAAGATTACAACAACATTATGTACAGACCTGCCTGCAGAAGCCAACTTTTGGAACACCAATGCAAATAATTGTTTGCTGTTCAAATGCAGTGTCAAAATAAGTTTGAGCAATCCTTGGAGGTATAAATCAGAGACTAAGAGTGAGAAGTCAAGTTCACCTTAGCACAGCGCTGATGACACTGATACTGGAGTGCTGTATGTACTGCTGTTGCCCAAACATTGAAAGTAGAGCAAGGAAAGAAAGAACAGCAGAAATAGCTCAAGTGCTAGAAAAAAATCCTTTATACAGGTCTCAATATATTTGGCTTTTCTGAAGAGAGCTGAATTAGAGTGTGTAAGTGCCTTTATGGTGGGTGTGGATACTGGATGCAGGAGCACTCTTTAAATTAATGCAGAAGAGTAGGACAAGAGCCAGTTGCTAGGAAGATTAAGAAAAAGAGAAATAATAAAAATGGGTCACAGAACTTTGTTTCTGTATTTTGAAGTAGTTATTTATTGTTTGTATTTTCGTGATATCTAGAAATCCTAAACATGGAACAGAACAAAAAGATTTTGGTTTAGTTTTTCTTTTTTTTTATGCCTTAAAGAACTTCTAGTTATAGCATTAAGCAAATGATAACAGCTGAGAGTAGCCAACTATACAAAGTATAATGGCTGGTAACTTATGAAAGGACTTTTTTTAAGAAGAGATGAGATAAAAATCTCGTAGATGTCTGGTTTAAAATGATGTGAACTTAATTTCATGACTGCAAGCTCAAGTTGCATCGGGGGAGGTTTAGATTGGATATTAGGGAAAAAATTATTTACTGAAAGAGTGGCCAAACATTGGAACAGGCTGCCCAGGGAAGTGATGGAGTCACTATCCCTGGAGATATTTAAAACACGTGTAGGTGTGGCGCTTAGGGACATGGTTTAGTGGTGGACTTGGCAGTGCTAGGTTAACGGTTGAACTTGATGATCTTTAAAAGTCTTTTACAACCTAAATGATTCTATGATCCTACCATTCTATGCTTGTGCAGTGCCCAGAGTTTAGTTGGCACATTGCATAAAAGGAAACATAAATGATAGTATGTGGAGAAAGGAGGTCAGAGTTCTTTGGGATTGCTTCAAAAGAATCAATTAAACTCAAAGAATACCTCCCAGCATGTGATTTACTGACTAGCTGTTACATTTACATTTGCTTTACAGGGATTATTAAAAACCAACTAAAGCCAATTATGAACCGGCCATCCATCTTCTTCCCTTATTCTCTTAGTTATCTCCCAAATCTGAGCATAAAGCTACAGCTCTTTCTGATTGGTTGAGGTAGGCAGTTTAGACATCTCCCATAACACTTGTGAGGTGGTAAGATAATTCAAATATCGCTAAATTGAGTCATCTCCATACATGACCTCTGACTGTCAATGTATGTTAAAAGTATAAATGAGCAGGGAAAATGAATGTTCTAGCCTTGCATTCTTGCTTGCTTTCTTTACAAGCCAGCATTGCTCAGATGGTTTTCATAAGTGATATTTTTACTGAAGAAAATTGCAAAGTCTGCAGAGTTCAAAATAGAAATGATTTTTGCAAACTCACACACAAGCACATATATATTTATAAATGGATATTTAAAAAACATTGGGAACAATTTTGTAATGAAAGATGAGAGGAAAATTCTGCACAGTCAAAAATATGACATTATCAGGAAGTTCTATGAGAACATTTTGGAAAACTTTAGGCAGCATTGTGTCAGGAACTAAAATATGAATATATGTGTTCTAAAAGGTGAGGGGATCACACCACTGTAATAGTAGTCTGAATAGCTACAGAAGTGGATTTAAACTGACTGCTATATAAAATGATGTCCATAACCAGCATAACCAACCTGTAAACCCCAAACAGAGATGAAAATTGCATTTTAGTAAGTAGTTTATAGGTACTGTATAAAAAGTCCGGTACTACTTCAAAAAACTTACAATCTAAGGTTTTAGCAACACCTATAAACCGAAAAAGAATGTGTGATGTGACAGTATATGAACAGATAGACTGGGTAAGAAAGTAATGTTTGATTGATTCATATTAGTGATTCAAATGGTCTTCATAGTCACATCTGGTTTCTGGATTAACCAAGGATAACGGTGACAAATTAATTTACCTTAATTTTATTATATTTTTTTCTGTGTTGGTCATTGCTCTAGGTGACTCGACAGTACTATTTTTATAGTGACAATAGTGCTGATACCCCAGACTTTCTACCTGAGGTATAACTGATGTAATTTAATTAAATGCCTTTTTATGCATATGGTTGAGACAGATCTGAGTTGAATGAAATAGCTCACAATAATTTAAAATTTAATCATACCATAAGATGAGCTTCTGTTTTCAAAGATTTGATCAATTATCATCTCATTTTCAATATCTTATTGTAAGATTTGGTCACTCTGAACTAGAGGTATTATACATTTGAATTGTTTCTTTTGCTATGCTTTACTACAGATATTCTTATATTTCTGAATCTCCGTCGCTGGAGATCTTTTTAACTAAAGTAATTTAACTTTATGTGACAGAAATGAAACACTTCTCAAATAGACTATAGTAAAACATTAGACCTAATATGAAACATTACCTCAGCTGAGGGCTCTGTCTAATTGGTGTTATAAAATACCTGACTGACATTTTTAGAAATAATAGTTTCTTATGCCTCCATATTTCCATAAGAACCATTCAGTAGTGTTTTCATTATGATACTCTCTACTTTAAGGTTAGTTTAATTATAAATGTTTGGACTATGAAAACACTTCTGTAGAGTAAGCCTGAGCTCAACTTCCGTCTAGGAGAGTGAGATGTGGCCTGCAAATGTCAAATTAAACATTTACATCCATATCTCTTTGATTTTTTCCCCCTAATTGTGTATAAAGCTGTGGTAAAAAGTTATCAAATGATAAGAGCTACTAATCTATTTTTGAGTTTAGCTAAGGCAAAAGCAGGAGTCCAGCATAAAGTTCTGTATCATAAAATTTTAACCTAATGAAAGATCCAGATCTGAGTCAAGATTTTTCTTATGCCAGAATGACTGTTCATCACAATTAAGCAGCACAATCAGACTGTACACCTTGTTCACCAGTGATTTCTGTAAAAGTAAAGTTATATCCTTTCACCTGTTCCTCCGTTTACCTTCAAAGAATTTTGTAGACATCCCTAGTGCTGCAAAGAGAGCTCAAGCTGAATTGTTTCTCCATCCTAATCTCTGAAAGAAGTTTGAGATGTCTCCAGGTTCACCATTCTCTGACATGAAGGTGGATGAAAAGGGGATGTATTGGGTAAGCTTTTGCTGGTGCCAGGGCCTTGTGGTTTTACTATAATGACATACACCAGTCCTACTGGTAGCAATTTAGCTCTTTGCAAAAGCGAGTTGAGAATTAACTGTCCCTCAGAGTCCCACAAGGAGCCTGTTCCCTGCCCGAGGTGATGTTGCTAACAGCTTTAATGGCATTCTGGCTACATCAACCCCAAATGTAATCTGTACACAATGACATTTGGCTAGGGCAGATGTTCTCTTTCCACTTGTGAATACTACAGTATGCCAGTATGGGGTGAAAGAAATGCATTATTTACACTTCCCAACAGCTAATCAATCAGATTAAAAAAAAAAAAAATCTTATTCTGTGCAGATAATATCAGGAAGCATGATAGTGATACTGAAAATTGTAATCCAGCAGCTCCTAAATCACCCTGGCTGGATAGGCATGAACTACACAAGGGAATAGTATCAGTGTCACAGATAAGAAAGAAAAACAAAAAGTAAATTCACAAGCTGAAATTCAAAAAATTAGCGTGAATTAACTTAGAAGTGCTGTCACCACCCCGTTTATGGTTCAGAGATGGCTCCTGAAATTAGAATAGCTTCATACTAGTTTTCATACATTCAACCTAATTTAGGAGATTTCCAGTGAAGATGACTGAGTCCTTCAAGTGTCATCTTGTTACTAAGAAAAACCTTTTCTTCAGGTAACACCATACAAATGTGAATGTAAAATTACCGCTACTGAGAGCATATGAAGATCAACAGCTTCTAAAGTTCCTTTGAATAATCTGGAATATTCCTGATGCCACCTGTTACAAACTCAGACTGGAAGATAAAAAGCTTGATAGCTTTTTTTTATATAACCCATGCCAAAACATAGTTTCATATTTGAAAAGAAGTCTTTGGATAGTTTTAATTCTCAGCTAACCAATGCAGAATCAGAGGTGGTTGAAAGAGAAATTAGAAATAAAACTGCAAAGCGTCAAGGCTGATGGAGACCTGGGGAAATTCAGAAGTGAGAGATATTGTGGAGGAGAGGAAAGGGTTTAGGAGATTGCAAATTCATGGGGATATAGAGGAAGAATGGGTTTCAGAAAAAAAAAAAAAGGAATAATAGGTTTAAGGTTCTTTTGCTTTTAATAGCTGACTTTGAATGAGCTACAAACATGAAAATCAGTTGCAACCAATTGAAATTATTCTATGATATTATGCTATGTGTGCATATTGTTATGAGAAATGCAGCTGTAGTCTGAGTGATCTCTATATGCAGCTGAGATATGCTGCAGCATGCAGGCAGTGAGAATCAAAGAGAATCACAGCCCAATTTATCCCACTCTCCTGCACTCAGTAACTTCATACTTAATGACACGTAGAACTAGGAGCAATGGAGCTTTTTAGGGTTTATTTGCAGTTGCAAATAGATATGAATTAATAACAATGTGTTATTTTTAAAACAGTTTATAGCTTGCTTCCTTTTAAATACATTTGTATTAATGTGGATTAATTCATTCATTGTTTCACATGATAAAAATAAAATTTCTTTTAAAAAATTACAAAAAATTAGTTTAACACTTTAATAATCAAACTAATTAGGAGAAATTAGCAAAAATGTTTTGAATTAAAAAACCCCTTCATATTCAGTAATTTCTTCATATTTTCTCATATGTATTTGAATTAATTGTTTGATTTTTTTTTCTCCAGATGCTGTAATCATTCATTAACATGAGAAGTTTTGAGCTTTATCTCACTATTTTTGTAAGAAAAATGCAAATTATCTCTTTATCTAAAAAAGACTAAATCCATAAATAGTGTTGTCATTGTTGTTTACCCTGTGGATATGTAATAGTGACTATCAAGCATTGCAAAATACTTACGCTTAATGAAATGTAGGGGAAAAAATATTTCTGGGGCAAAATAGGCACTCACTGATAACATTAGGTAATTACATATACAATTAAACAAAGAGCTGTAAAATAAACTTCTTGAACCTGCAGGCCATAAAAAATTAAGATCTGAAGATGGCAATTTAGCTAGCAATTCAAATAGCAAGGTTGGATAAGGGAGGAATTAGTAATGGTTGCCCACCCCCTATTCCTATGCTATTATCACAGCTGGGTGTTCCAGTCAATGAATGATGTGACATCTACATAAAAGCAGCCTTGTAGTCTTTTACCACTGGGTAC
>NW_010161998.1:0-20349 GCF_000695765.1 Mesitornis unicolor | reverse complement strand
AAAGAGCAGAGTGAAGGTACATCTCATCTGGCCTCTGACTCCCTGCAGGTAATTTGCTTTTGCCCTCTGACAGAGTTCAATCCTTTAATAATACAGGCAAACATTGGGTGAACACCTCAAGTAGTGTAAAGACAGGAAGAATTACTCTAAATTTAAAAGCCACTCTGACACTAATGGCCAATTCAACAGTGCAGAAGGAGATGCCCTTCCTCCTCCTAATCACGCCTGAGCTACTTCACCTCATTGTTTCATTCATGCACTTACCTAGAGATTTCCATCCTCTGTTATTTGATTGTGTTTGTGTGCAATGCCTGGGCCAGGAAATATACTTAGCTTTGGAATGGGAAGACAATCCTTTTAGGAGTTCCTGGGGTCGGATCCTGACTCTGCTGAAATCAATAACAAAATGCTGTTGGCTTCAGTGTAGTTAAGAAATCCACCTTAACTTTGTGTGCATACTTGTTTCTGTGTGCTCAAACCATGGAGATAAAAGAACTACTTTTTAGTCTAAGAATTTCAGGATTTTCCACAGAAATAAAGATTTGGTAATTCATCCTAGAGAAAAGTGATGATGGGGAACTAACTCAAAGTGTTTAAATGACAGGAATCTGCTAACAGCTGACACTCATTAGAGTATAGTTTCTGACACACCCAAGCTCATGATTCATTCTTTCCTTTTTATGATGCTCTTCTAGACTGTGCTCTGCAGCACAAAACTACCATACTTCAATTTCTAAGTGCTATCTGTTCTTCCTCTATGTGGCTATCCTCTTATGCCATACCATAGCATTTTTCAACAATAGCTCTTCAGCTCTTTTGTTCCTAAGGTGGCTATTCAGGAGCGTGCAGTGTAATTTCCAATCTGTTTTCAGAAAATGTGTTCATAGCTCTATGTGTATCTACAGAGTCACAGTGTCCACTTGTCATATTATTCAAAAAGCATTAGATATTTTCTGTGCTGGTGGGTTAGACCTAAGATCTATGTGCCTGTTTAACACTAAGTCCCACTGTTGATGGAGAAAATTAGATTATTGACCTGACATGTAACTAAAAAAAAAAAACAAAAAAAAAACCAAAAAAAACCACAGAAAGAAAGAAAAAAAAGCATGAAATATAGAAGCAAAATCTGTGTTTGGTACTTATTTTCACAATTAGTACCACCATGTCTCTCTTTTTCTTAAGAAGGAGGACTTACTTTTTTCTCTCTGGAAGAATGAATGAAAGAATGGAAGAAAATTATATGTACTGTAATTGTTTCTTGGCAACATGTTTCCAAATCATCTTGATTTGGATCTTCTGTGAATCTTCCAAGAGTTCTTGGACCAGCCTTGCTTGCCGTTTTACCCTGAATCTACATGTTTTGGGCTGATGAAACGTGAAAAATCTCTCTTGCCTCTTTTGAAATAATTGAATAAGCATGGAAAATAATTTCATCTTTTTCAAGGAATCGAGTTCTTCAGACTCCAAGGGGAGCAACTTAAGCTGGTACTTTTTTTTTTTTCCTCTCCAGTAGCTGGTAGCTGTCTGGAGAAATGTAATAACAGACATTCTGAGTACTCAAAGCCACCTTATAAAACTGCTATCCAGTGTAGAAGCTGTTCCCTTCCCTGTATGAGTCACGGTTAGGCAAAAGGAGTGTTTCTTTTTTTTTGGGGGGGGGGAGGCTTTCCGCTAGGTGGCACTGCTGAAATGTGTGAACATTCACAATTCGGCAGTTTTGGTATTTGGAGTTTTTTTAAGAATTCTTTGCAAAAATAACATTTTTTTCCCCCACAAAGCTATATTTTTTTCAGCTGTCATAGATAAAAAGTTACATACATCTATGCAGAAGTTACCTTGAGATGTGCAGTTGTGTATCGCGAAAAATATTCTAGAAGAGAAAAAAATAATGGAGCCTCTATTAAATTATAAATTTGAGGTTTCTTTAGTTACATCCTTTAAAATAATTATTTATTTAAGGCTGGTTGACCTTCCCCTGAAATCAAGAATCATTCTTACCGGTTACTGGCATGGAATAAATCCTGTGTTTAAAAATTATCTTCAGCGAGCTTGCAACCTCAGTGGACAGAAGAGGACAGAAGTAAGAAGTGTAATCCTCTAGGCTGTAGATGAGAAACTGAAGGCAAGTGTGTACTTGCTTGTGTTTGCACAAGCAAATAAATCTCAATTGGTGATCTCCAATGTATCACTGTGGACTATTATTCACTATGAATCAATTAATGAAACATTTGTGGTCTTCTCATATCTGCAAAATATATGGTGACAACTGAAAAACTTACTATGTCTTTGGTTTAAAGGTGGTTGACTTTGCTTCATTAAAGCAGGAACAAGCTGTTGAGTATCATAGCACCAGGCTTTGATAATATGTCCCTGGTCTTAATGAAGCATTGGGTGTCAGTATCTGTAGTATAGTATTGCACCAAAAATCTTGATTTCTGAGTGTAACTCATCCATCATTCAACAATGAACAGGATGACAAGACATCATCAGACATCCAAAATTACACAAACTTAGAAATAAATTTTCACATTTTCTTTTCAGCGGAAAGAAATCTTGTGCTTGTGAATACTGGTCACTTACTAGACCTGCACTAACAAATGGTCATTGGTATATTCAAGCAGTACTTAATCACATTTTTTTAAAAGATCAGAAAAGTTGCTGTGGTTTATTTGGAGATATCTCACACTTTGCTGAAGTCTCCAGGGCTTGCTGACATTCCTGACTCTTTGTGAATGAGGCCTTTTTTTATTTTCCCTTCATTTGATTAGCTCTTTATCTAATTGATTTTCTGTGCTAATACACTAAAGGTCTGAAGAAGGCAGAGCCTCAGGTGTGGCAGAAGAAATAAGGTGCTTTTAGTCATTGCTTTTATCTTCCATGTCTAATGTGTTGGTTACAGCTGTGCAGTTTAACAGCAAAATCAATACATCATTTGCTGCCGGTACCTGAAAGAATTTGGAAGCCTGTTGGTATTTTAACTATTAGGATTCCCCTGAAAGGCCTTCCTTCCTCTGGTCCTCCCACACCTTGTTCCTCCTGAAATCAAATGTTCCATGAACACAAGATATCTTTCCACCTCCTGGTGTTTCTGTATGCATGTAAATTTATTAACCATTTACCCTACTGCCAGTAACCTGAACTACATTCTTGGAAATTGCATGTTATAGTTGATTAACTTTGCCTTTACCTCTAATATCAATGCTACTCAGGACATATTTGCTGCTAGCAGTTTGAGAATACAGTTCATGAACATGAAAAATATGAAGGACAAATCATTTGCATGACAATGAGAAAAACTCATTGTCCTGTATGCAGTCCTGGTTTGCTGATGCAGCCACAGAATTACTGCTATGTAACTATTTTGTCCCCATTTTTAAAGTATGCACATTTTGATCTCAAAAATGACAGTGAATTCCAAGAAAACATGTCTCTGCCAAAGAAAAGGGAAAATGGTGGCTTTTAAATAGTATGTTGAGTTATAAATCAGTTTAATTCATTGTCATGTGATGTATGTTGTAACATTTTCTCCTCATCTCCTGATTGTGCTTTAATTTTGGTAAACTTAGTCCTTGCCACATTGGTGCAGTGTCATTTACGTCCTGTTCTCCTCTGATTGACGTCGTTCTTTCTGTGACCTTTCACACTGTTACACTTATTGCCATTTGCTAAGAAAACCCTCAAACACAAAAATTGCCCTCTAAATAACATGATTACCTTATTATTGATTTATTTTGTAGTTTGCTGTAAGTACTCTCAGTGTTACACAGTGAGAGATCTGTGTCAAACAAATAACAGGTTCCTGCCCAGGATGGATGCACAGAACAGCACAGTCCTGCAAAGAACTCAATCACTGCTGTGAAATGCTGTGCACCTTCACCTGGTGTGAATTTTAACCCTGCCTGCTTTGGTCACACCCTGCATCATGACTGATAAACTAATGCTGTGACTGAATTTTGAGATATTTTTAAGAACTTATCTGAATGAAATAATCATCTGAGAAGGACTCATTAACTCAATATAAAAAGATAATAAGCTACTATTACGTTTATATCCAGGATTGACCAAATTATTATGGATAACAAAAGCAGCAGCCTGAATTTTCATCCCAGTAATGAAACAGATTAAACAAGATTCAGGTTCAGGACAACACATATTTTCTCTGTTTTTTCTCTCTACATGTATTTTCTAGACATGCCTTAAACTGGCATAACCAAATATTAAAAGTGACAGTTTGAATGGTACTTCCAGCATAGCTGAATCCAACAAAATTATTTTTATTTCTGCTGTTCAGATATCATCAACAATATCCTCAGCAACCTCCAACTGTACATAAAGATAGCATGCTTCTATTGAAGAGATCTTTTCAGATGTAGAAGAATTATTTTAAGATATTTTTACTACTGGGCATATGTCCAATTTAAGAAACTGAAGTTTCACAGTAAATCAAATAGATATGACTTTGAGTGGTAAACCATTACCTGAATAACACTGCCTCCACACTTGATTTCTGACTGTTACTAAATATTTCTTACTGTTACTAATTGCAAGTGATATTTACGCCAATTTTAACCAAAGCAAGTGTAGCTAAGAAATTTCCTAATAGATTTCTAAGGGTAAAAGATGTCCTGGTCAGGTTGACTGTTCATACAACAGAATTCACGTAATTTTACCAACTGGTTCCTGAAACAAGTTCCTGAATTCTTGCTGTCTTTGAATATAACTCTCAGAAAGACACTCTGTCTCAATAGCATGTTGGACAGTCACAGCCTCCAGAAATTGTGGCAACTCTTAATTATCCTTAGAGTTTAAAACATGAATGTGGATGATGTTGGCTTCCAGCCATTGGAGTTTATTATACTTTTGTTTGTTACTTTAAATAACACCCTTACCTAATTTCTGTGCCTCTGGGAAGTATCCATGGATAGTGACCAACCCATTTCCTCTTTTGCATAAAAAATAGACTCCAGGCTACAGACTAATTTTATATAGACTTACAATCCTTTCCAAACTGTCAAAATGCGTTTCAACCTGTAGACAACAGATCTGGGTGTGGTGCCCAATTAATAGTCTCACCAGTTAATAATCTCATTAAAACTGACAATACAACATTTCATTTTTATTTTAATTGTTCCTTTACTTAGTACACCAGCATGGGAAATCATATGTGTTTTGATATTCACAGAGATACCCAAGTCCTTTTTTAAAATTACCATTTTCAGAAATAACCCACATAAAGTTCTATCAAGGTCTATGTAGGTTTAAATGTAGTGAACATTTTTTGATTTCTTATCAGTGAGCTTGGATTGGCTATGCTAAGTTCAGCACAGGGAATTTCAGTGCTAGACATCTTCATGAATGTATTTTTAAAATGCAATACCTTTGTATAATTTGGAGGGATTTTTGTTTGTTTGTTTTTTTTGTTTTAACCCTGTTGTGGAGCTTCTTGAATCTGTTACACCTCTAGGAATGTCCATCACATCCTTTTCAACTACTGTGGCATGAATTGAAGAGACTCTGGTTCATTATAGCCCATCATAGCATCAGGGATTTTTTTATGATGCCTGAATGATTCTCTCTTGTTGTAGACATTAATGTCTTATTTTTCAGGCTTTGCTGCCCAGCCAAATATCCCTGACATATGGATGTTTTGGATAGTTTTGCACCATGATAGTCTTTCCCTCTCAGAGTACATTATTCCACTATTAGTGACCCTTTACTGCTTGAGAGGAGGAAAGTTGCTGAAAATGATGGTAGAGAGCAGACGTTTGGTACCTGAAGTCACGCACAAAGGAAAAAAACAATCTTTCACTTCAGAGGCTAGCTTCAGATTATACAAGAACTAATCTTACCTGTATGGGGATACATAGTAAATAAGATGCACCTTTTGAGATTCCCATACTATAAAGCAATACATTCATGTAATTCTTCAAAAAATGCAAGCTTGTTATTCCTAGATATTGAAGACTGTAGTACAAAGTTAAGCCTCACGTACTCACATTTCAATTGCCTTTTCATCTCATACATACCAAAATAATATTTTTAATATGTTGGTGTGAAGAACTCTATAGCATATTTAAACCTGCATAATGCCTCTGCTTAGTTGGCCACTGTCAGCATGCAGTGGAGGCTGAAGGCATCCGGGGGGCCACCAGCCATGGCCTGTCCCACTGCTCCAGCCAGTCCTGGGTGTTACTACTGGAGCACAGTGTCTGCCCTATAAGCAGATCAAACACAAGCCTGTCATGACACCTACTGCACATCTCTCGGGCTCATACTTTCTGTGCTTGACTGCCATAATACAGTACTGCTGGTACTTTGCCCTGGTTCATAAACACAAAATACATAAAAGTGTGGTTTGCTGTGTTTATTCACAGGTGTCTTTATTGGTTTACAGTGGGTGTTGAGAGGAAAGAATTAAGTCAGATGGTTTTTTGGCTGTAGCTGTTTAGCAAAATTAAAAAAAAAGTCCATTTTGAAAAAAAAGGCATCAAAAAAAGAAAAAAAATATAGTCCTGTGTATGAGCATGTCTCTTTTTCACCCGTCCTAGTGTAAGAGAAAAGAACATTTTTGGTAATTATCTCAGTCACCATCAATGAAAAGAAGTGAAGAAGAACTTTAAATTTGATTGCCACAGCCATGGATAAAATCAGAGGTATCATTCTTGGAGTCTGATTCAGAGAAAGTGGTACTCTTCTTTTTGTTTGTTTGTGAGGCATCTCAGGCAAGAATGTTATTCTGTGCATTCCTTGTCTTCAAGCCAGGGTTGAGGTAAAATATTGCTGGTCTTATTTTGAAATAAGTGTTTAAAAGGGATGAAATAGAGAAGCATATTAATTTACATGGCAATACACATGTCTCCCTGTATGCTTTACCCCTGAGCTCCCTAGTCAATCAGCTTCAGAGACTAAAGACCAGTTTTCCCTTAAAATGCTGACAGCATCTCCTGGGATGAAGAAAGTGTATGTTCTAAGAAGTCTGATATCATTTCTCATGAAGAAGGCTTCAGAACAGTTGCCCTCTGTTGTTGTTGGTTTTTGTTGGGGTGAGGGGTTTTTTTGTTTTGTTTTGTTTTTTTTTTTAATGCAGATGGAAACCAGACACATCTTGCTGAAAACTTGTTTCATGGTCTTACTTCTATTTATTTGGGGTTTGCAGTCAGACCTTTTATTTTTATCTAATAAATATCTCCTGGACAAGAAAAGCCATTGCAACCAGCTGGAGTTTTGTGACTCTTCTGCCAAGGCTGACAGAGCTCCCTGACATACCATATGATTAAGCTACTCTGGGCCAGGTGCTTCTTTTTGCTGCAAAATATGGAGGCGGTGTGAAGGGGTAGGGAAAAAGCAAGTACAGAGCTCAGTCTCCCAAAGGGGAAAGTAGGGTGGATATTTCGGAAAACACTTCTTGATCCAGAAAGCTCCATCACACACACACAGTGTAAGAGGTAATTATTACTCAGAGCTGATACGGAAAGTGTATGTAGTAGTTACACTATAAAACGTGTTTTCTCTTACAGATCAGTGGAACATTATTGTACCCTTTGCAAGTTCCATTCTTCTCTTTCTCAGGGTTATTCTTGCATTTTATAAAATGATGTTTATCCAAGATGTGTTAACAGTGGTAAAAGCCTAGCCAAGACTACCATCCTCACTTTTTTCTGAGTAAGCTCAGAAGTACACACTGAATCCCTGCTTGCTTTCCTTCTGTGGCATGAATATTGCATTTTAGTTTTGCTATGGCCCAAATACAGATGAAAAGATGGAAAGAGAGAGAGAGAGATACAGTGGCTTACCCCATACTGGACTTTTTAGGGTGCTTTCCTGAGAGATAGAAATCTAAATGCTTATCTTTAGTTTTAAGCCAATGGAGGAAAAAGTGGTAAAAAGAGTACCTAAGCCATGGTTATTGCAATATATAGCTTGTAGCCATCTACACCTTTTTATCACACCTGGGCTTTATGGACAGTAAGGAAACCAGGGACTTTGTCTTAAGCACTTTTTTCCTTTGGCTTTAATGACATTACAAGGTTCAAGGGAAACAAAGAAAAAAACCCCTACAGTTCAGTATACAGAGTTCCAACAAGAAATCAAAGTGGAATATTCTGCTTATCCTCTTGAACCCAAAATAAAAAATCTTCTCCAGCTGAGCTTATCTTCTTTCCTGGTTCCTGACTAATATTTACCACAGATGTGCCATACATGTATTTTCCAGAAATTTCCCACAAAAATGTAAACAGGTGATTTAAGCTGTCGTATTAAAAATATGAGTATGCCTTACTCCTTGAAAATCCTCTTTCATATTCCAAGAATTTAAAATTAATTCAATCTATCAATCCATACTTCTTCATTTTTCTCTACTGAAACACAGTCATTGGTCCTTTATTCACTTCAAAAATTTTTTATTTCAAGCATGTATTCTCAAAATAAATAAAGAGCAGCTTCTGGGCAAAAGACTTTTACTCTTGAGACAGCCCCCAGTGATCTAATTTGTCTTTCTTTGGAAACACATGCTCCATTCCAGACCCCATGGAGACAATTGCTTCCATACTATCCACTGCAGCTCACAGGATTCAGAGGAGACAATAAAGGAGAAATAAACAAAAAGGTGAACATGTGTGTATTTTTTGGATGAGACAATGTCCAAAACTTAGTAACTTCTTAAAAACCTGAGTGTTGGCAATGTTCAGCTAAATTCAGTTCAAGAACAAGTTGTTTGGAAACTTTGTTCAAAATGTAATTTCTACTACTATTCTTTTTTTTTTGTCATTAAAATCTCTCTCCCATATGTGCTTTTATTACTTGTTCAAACTGTGTAGAACAAGGAGAATTCACATCCTAGTGCTCCCGTTTTGATGCCAATCTTAAGCAAAGAGCTGTCTGTTCAACCCAGATCAAAGCTAAGATTTTCTGCACGTCCTTTAGCCTATGTACATGTTTTTTGACAGTGATTTTGTTTCCACAGCTGAGTAAATGACAGAATCATCTTTTTACTTTCTTTCCCCATCTCCTCTCCAGACTGAGGTTTCATAAGAATACTTTGTTTGGTCATGTCCCTGACTATCTCTGTGTCTTGCTTGTTTTCAGTTTGTGTACATTCAGGTGCTCAATCTTCATTACTACAAATAATCAGGAAAAGGGTATGTTAATCTCCAGTTTGTCAAAAGCAATTTTAAAATTGTCTGTTTAATTGAAATACTTAGTTCACGCTGCTTTGGTTAATTAGATGTTTTAACAGAGGCAAAGAAAAAATATAACAGGAGCCTAGCAATGTAACTGTGTGCAAACTGAGAACTATGAACATTAATTGAACATGTTTTTTACATACTTCACTGTTTCTAAAATAAAAAGATGTATAAAAAGCTTATGCTGTTTTTTTAATGGTGAAATACTTATTTTTTTACATGAAAAACTAAAAAATGTATTGCAAGAGTCAAAGTGTCCTCAAAAGAGAAATTTCTATTTAAACTACTAAGTTTTCTTTTTTGGATGAGGGTATTGTTTTTTTCCGATCTTATACCCTGTATGCATGTAATGACTGCTAAAGTCACTGGGTTCCAGAAGTACAATGTTCAGTTTTCTTTTGTTTAAAGATGTTTAAGTGAAGCTGCATTTAAAAATTTGAACAGCAGGTGTGTTATTTCAGCTTGCGGGGAGCTTCTTGCAGTTTAATGCTCCAGTCTACTATCCAAAGGAGGAAGCAGGAGCATATAATAAAAATAAGTATAAAAAATAAATAAAATGGGGCAGGAAAGTGAGACAGAAATGAACTAATGTTCTTCAACAAAAAGAAGCCCTGTGGGTTTCCCTCCTCTGCAGAATCCCCGTTCAATCAGTCCTTAATACTTAAGGCAAAATTCAGTTCCTGATGTCCAAGTCTCTCCTAGGCAGTTAATGGGTTTTCTGCATCTGTACTTCAGTAATAAAAGCCAGAGCCACCTATGTTTTTCAAAAGACTGCTTACCCAAAGTATGTCAGAAATATAAAAACAATTCTCCTTTTTGAACTAAAATAATAATCATTAATTTCAGTGGAGTCAAGTTCTTACTCCTCTTTTTAATAACATCTTCATGCATATTCATGTCAAATTTTCCATCAACAGACAACTAAATTTCAATTCTGTACTTCCCATTAGTGTTGAAACAGGATGCAGAGTAAGGTTTGTCATGATATACAAGAGATTCTTCAGCTTTTATAATAATCCAAAATAAATTAAATAGTCCTAATAGATGTGAGAACAGAGAGTGATTGTGTTTGTGCAGTGATATGTCATAGTAATTTTTTCATTTATTGCTTTGTTTTATTGATTTGATAAATCAATATTAAGCCTATGTATGAAAGAACAAAATAAAAGGAAATAGATTAAGTTGGTATTTACAACTATTAAATTAGCATGAAATTCAAAGTTTATCAAGAATTGATAATCTGGTTGAATGAACTGAAAGTGGAATACTTATCAGAAGCATTTGTATCTTACAGATAACATTCTGTGGTTATTAAAGGCTTTATATGCTTTTATACATGTTCTAAAGTCAGAAATCAATAGAACAGTAATGGATTATTATAATTTTAGATAATAATTCTTGTGATATTTAGGAACAGTATAAAGTTTTGGGTATCATTGACAGTGAAGTATGAGAAAGAAATTTTTATCAGTCGATGACAGCCTCCTGAAGAACATGACGGTATTTGTATTCTCATTCATAAGAACACATAACTAATATATTAAAACATGATGTAATTTCAATGACTTTAAAAGATCACAGACATAATTGTCCTTTTTCCTTTGTTTCACACCACTTCAACATATTTCTCAGTTACATAATTCTGAATTTAGCTATGATCTCAGTAAATATCTTAATTAAAGTTTTTATTATTTTACATTTATTTCTGAAGCATTACTATGTGTAAGTGTTTCTAAGTGTAGCTAAGTTTAACAGAAATAGTGGGGAAAAAAATTCCACATTTTGGTCAATTTTTGAATAAAAAGGATTAAAGAAATTTGAAGCTTTTTTTCCCATGTCTTCCTCCTTATTTTTCTATTTCTTTCTTCCTATGGTTTTGTTCCATGTTTCCAACTGGTGAGAAGATGTTAAGTAAAGAAATACAGAGAAATGGAAGAAAGAGAAAGCATGACAAATTCTACCAAAAATATTTTTTAAAAAAATCAATTTTTGGAAGTTTTTTTTCATTTTCCAAGTTTAAAGATTATTTTTCAAACTCTTCACAATATTTATATTTTAAATATTCTTGCATATTTAAAAATATTTATTGTATAATTTTTGAAAGATTAATTGAAAGTTATAACTATCATTTAGGGCATGTTCCTTTCAAGACACAATCTATGTCTTCACACAAGTTTATTTTGAGATTTTGCTTTTTTCTCTATTTCCTACTCGAATTTATATTTTTTATTTGTTAAAATTAGGAACCTAGGGTCAAAATATGTTTCTATCTGACCATTATATTTTTTTATTAACATATATACTTTTATATACTTCACAAGCTTTTATTCATTATCTTTTCTTCTATTTCTTCCCATGCCAGTTTTCCCAGCTACTAATACTTCCTTTTCTCTCTCATGCATCCTTTCATTCTTTCCCTACTGTCTTCTTTCCTCAATCATGAATCTTTTTTTCTCTCTCTTTTCTTATTTATCAGCATATATTTTTTCCTTTCTAATTACTTTCCTGCACTGCTCCACTTACTTAAACTTTTACTTTTTCTCCTATATTATCCTCCTCTGACTGAGTCCATGTCTTGCTCTGATCCACTGTAACTAAACAGGGAATTTTCACAGGTGAACTTATCCTAATCACTCACCAGACTCAGGGATAAAGTGATGAAGGGATTTTTTTTCTTTCTTAGTTGGGACATCCTCAAAAAATAGATTAAGGTTTTGAGAGGGGGAAGGGAGTGGTGTGAAAATTTGTCACTGTTGGCTGTTGCAAAATAAGAAAGTGGGACCAAATGCTTTATGAAGAGCATCAAATTAATTTTCCTTGTTTGAGAAAAATTTACACAACAAAACTTGTCTGTGGATTTCACTGTCACGTCAAGACAGGAGCAAAGCAATGATCAAATCTAATTCAGACATCAGCCTAAGAATGCTATGGTTATTATTACTGAACTGTAGAATCACGGTACAATTGAGAGAAAAAGGGATCTCTGCAAACTGTCTACACCAACCCCGTGGTCAAAGCAGGATCAGCTATCCAGGATTTTGTCCAGTAAGATTTTGAATGTCTTCAAGATACTCCACAACATCTTTCAGAAATGCGTTCCATAGTCTGATCACTCTTTTAAGAAAAAGAATTTAAAATCCATTAATAGAATCCCTCTCAGCCTTCTCTTCTTCAAGCTGAACAATCTCACCTCTCTCAGCCTTTATTTACATCAGAAACACTGGTTCTTTAATCATCTTTATAGCTTTTTGCTGGTCTTGCTCCATTTTGCCCATGTCATTCTGATATTGGGGTCCCAGACTTGGACCTCAAACTCCAGATGTGCTTCACTAGAACTGAGCAGAGAGAAAGGATCACCTCTCTCAAACTGCTGACAATGATCTTCCTAGTGCAGTCAAGGATATTCTTGGGCTTTCACTGCTGTGAGGGTGAATTTCTAGCTCATGGTAAACTTGTTTGTGTGACCAGGGCTCTCAGGACTTTCTTTTCCAAGCTGCTTTCTGGCCAGTCAGTCCCCAGGATGTACCTCCTAAAAGTTCAAGAGATTCCTCTCTGCCCAGTTCTCTAGTCTGTTGAAACCCCTGAGTGCAACCATCTGACAGATGAACCACTCTTCTTAGCTTTGTGTAATCTGTAAACTTACTCAGAGTGCATTGTCCATGATCCAGATAATTCATGACTATGTTAAACAGTACTGATCGCAATATCAACTCCTGGGGCATAGTAGTAGTCACTGGCCACCAGCTGGACTTCATGTCACTGTTCACAACTGTTTGAGCCCAGCAGCACAGAGAGTTTTCAATTTACCTCACTGTTCTTTTATCTATCCTGTACTTTATCGATCTATGTTCATAAAGGTGTTATAGGAGAAAGCATCAAAAACCTTCCTCAGAAGTCAAGATCAACCATATTCACTGCCCTCCCCTCATCTACCAAGACTCATTTCATTGTAGGAGTCTATCAGTTTAGTCAAGCATAAGTTACCCTTCATAAATCTATACTGACTACTCCCAATGACCTTTCTGTTCTTTATATGTTTGGAAATTATTTCAAGGGCTCTCAGTTGCTCTATCACTGTCTCAGTCATCAAGGTAAAACTGGTCAGTGTGTAGTTTTCTGAATTTTCTTTCTTGCCCTTCTTGAAGATAGGAGTGAGATTTGCTTTTATCCAGGGTCAGGAATATCCCCCAATCACTATAACATTTCAAGAATGGTCAGTAGTGTCCTCAAAATAACATTGTCCAACTACCTCAGCACTCCTGGGTGCATCCTATCAAGTCCCATGACTTAAGTACGCCCACTTTGTTTAAATGTGGCATAACCTAACCTGAAACTCTTGCACCAAGGATAAGTCTTCCTTGCTCCAGACTTTCCAACTTGTCTTAGGGGTATAAGATTCCTGAAGGCAAAGCTTACCAATAAAGACTGAGGTGAAGAAAACATTGAGAACCTCAGGCTTTTCTGTGTCCTTTTTCACCAGTTGTCATGAACCATTCAGCAGCAGGCCCACATTTTTTCTAGTCTTCCTTTAGTTGCCAATACAATTGTAGTGGTCCATCTTGTTGTCTTTCATATCCCTTGCCAGATTCACTTCCAGACTGGCCTTGGCTTTCCTAATCCTGTCCCTATATGATTAAAAAAGGTCTCTTTATTCCTTCTGGTCACTTTCCCCCCCTTCCATGTCTTATATGCTTTCTTTTCAGTCAGGAGCAACATTTTTGTCCATGAAGTTCTCCTGCCATCTTTGCTTGACTTGCTATGTTTTGGGATAGACTCTTCTTGAGCTTGGAGGAGGTGAGCCAGCTGGAGCTCCAGCTCTCCTTGGACCTCCCTTCTCCCCAGGACTGTTTCTAATGGGATTCTTCTAAGCATATCCCTGAAGAGACCAAAAACTGCTCTCTTGAAGTCCAGGGTTGTGATCCCTCCTCTCAGGATCTTGAACTCCATCATCTCATGGTCACTGCATCCAAAGCTTTTACCCCAGTGACCAGTCTTTTCATGTTTGTAGGTATGGAATACAGCAGAGCATGTCTACTCACAGGACCAGAAACCTTCTTGATTGCTGCTCTGTTGTACTTCCAGCACATCCTGAGGTAGCTGAATTTCTCCGTGAGGATCAGGCAGACTCAGTTGCAAGGATATGGGAAAATTCTTCTGTCAGAAAAAAAAATAAAACAAAAGAAACAAACAAACAAGCAAACCTAAATGCTCTTCAGAATGCATCTATCTCCTAGTCAATCTTAATAGTTTGTCCTGAATGCCAGTATATATTCATACAATAATTATACTTGTAATAAAAATATTATTGTAATTTAATACCTAGGGTTTTTTTTTCCTTACTGAGATTTATTTTTCAATGTGAAGCTGGCATTGGAGGGCTCCTGGGGGCTTCTTTTTCTTTAGTCTATTGAAGGAGCCTACCCTTTTTTTTCTCTCCTTTCGACAATTTCCAGAATAAATCTGTGAGATTTTTCAAAATATAATCTGGAAATTAATTGTAGAGAAAGGTTCCTGTGCCTTCAGAAAGTGTTAATAAGTGTGTAGGTGGTGTAATGTGGGAGATACATCAGTTGCTATACATAGGAATGAAGTATGCACAAGAAGAATAAAAGGAGGGAATGTGATCAATGCTGCTGCCCACACTGTTCTGGATTTTGGATAGATTGTAATTAGTTTGACCTCTATACTTTAAATGGTAATATCTGGAGAATTCTGGAAGGTGTAACTTGCTATTATTAGCATAATTATCTTAAAATTTAAAAATCCCATTATTGCTATTAAAAGTTATGCTGTGTTCTGTACTCTCAGTTATACCTAGTCATCTCCCTGCTCAAATCAATACCTGATGTTATAACATCATGACATCTTTGATCATGTATACATATCTCCACATTTAAAATTCCTAGCAGAGAGCAGGTATTTTGTTGTTTTGATAAAGCATCTGGGTTTTATCATTCAGAAGTCTGGGAAAAATAAGTACAAAATATGTGTTAAACTGAGATTGTACATTCAACAACAACAAAAAAATCAATAAAAAAGAAACAAAAATTCCTACCAAAATAGGCAGCACCTAGTGAGTAATAACTTCATTTCTGTATAGCTCAGGGGGGTTGCAAAGGGAGTGTGAAAAGTTCATTATTATCAACGAGGAAAAAAAGCGAGTGCTAAGAAGAAAGAATCGTATTTCCTATTGGGATTTCTCTCAGACTACATGATTTGCATGAAGGGCGCCACATCAAACACATTGGGTGCCCTTTTTCAAATATTAATGTGAAGCTTGTTTCAAGTTCTTTCTTGACTTTGTGCCACCTTGTATCAAAGAAAGTTAAAAGTAGGACTTGGAAGGAAAAAATACTTTTCCAACTGTTTCAGCACTTAGCAAAAATCTTTCTGTATTTGATCAGTTCTGCTTCAAACTTTTATTATTTTGACAAACAGGCACATTTTTATAGCTGTGTATTCTATGACAATATGACTTGGACATTTCCCCTCTTCTTTTCTTGAGGTTTTCCATTTTGCAGCAGTGAGTATCATGACTGACCCATTCAGAACATTTATGCACAACATAATTTAATTACCTGCCTTAGTCTTTTCTCCCATATGTGATAATTTCTATTAAAATATTTATATATCTAAGAATGATTAACCAAATTATGCCACGGAAAATTTAGCCCTTAAGGTTAAATGTGTGCAGTCTGAGCTGTCTTGATCTTACCTAATTGAACTTTTAAACACCTACATCTAAGCTAATCAACCTATATCCCTCTTATAATCAATAGGGAAAAATAGAGACCTCCCCAGGATGGTTCAGCTAAATCAGTTGTCTAAGAAAGAGGACATGAATTCTGCTCCTGCAGTAGCAGTTTCTCTTAACTGAATGTAAAAAGGGCCTAAAATGCTTAGCTTATATTTAAATTAATAACAATTAGACATAAATGTTTGGGTAACTCCCATTGTAAGTAACTCAATAACAGCATCAACAAGAAAAAGCAAATTGGACATACTTTCTGTTTCGCCTTTATTTCAGAAACAAAGCAAGCAGGAGAAAGTGGCAGAAATTCTTGTTGAGCAATTAAAACATAAATAATTTTCTCATAAAAATACAAGAGATGACACATTATATATCATGAGAGCAATAATTAGAGATAAGAAATGAAACTGTGGAGATCTGCAGAACAGCAGTCACAGGACAAGTTTGTCTTTTCGGAATGCACAACACGCAATCTTCAGTACAGAAATATGAAATTACAGTGAAATAAAAAAAAATGTAAGTTGTAATTGGTATTTAGGAAGTAGTACTATCCTAGAGTGAGAACTAAATGTTCTTCACAAATCCTGGGAAGAAATGATCACTGAGCTCTCACAGGCTATAATAGAGGAACTTTTAAATTCACAACTATCAGTCAGCTTTGTAGTTGATATAATCACCATGGAGGTGGTACCAAAAAAATTGTCCAAAGTGCCATGGAAAGTAAAGGTAAACAGAATGTTTGGTCTGTAAGACATAGATCTTATAAGTCCTTTTCTTTACTGATTTTCATAAATAAGAAATTAGAGAGAGATTAAAGTGAACTACTGTCAACAAGCATGTGAAAAGCCTTGCAGTGCTACTGTAAAACAAAGTAAAATTTAGACCTAATGGATTCTTTATGTGCTTCTCACTAGACAGAAAAGCTTTCACACTGAAGTCAGTAAGACTGTTTTTCTTGTAAGTCGCGGAAGAAGCAAAGTTTTATAGGAATTTCCTGTCAACATTTTTACATTAAAAAAGCTAAGTAATTAGCATTTTCTGTGACTAGTCCTATCTATGGCCATAAGAAGAAGAAGAAAAAAAAAAAGATCCAGTCCTTAAAATCATTACCTAGCCCACACACCAGTAAAAGAACAGTCTGATCATGAAGAATAGATTATGTGGATAATGTTCTTCCCTTTTGCATAGAGACAAAAATTTCTGATTTAAATATAGTTTTCTTTTTTTCTAATTTCGTCAGGAGGAGTTTTGAGTCACTTGCAGGTTGGATGTCTTTTGCATGAGTTTTTATTTTCGTTTTCTTTGTGCTTTCTTGATATAGATAATTTATATGGGAATTTTGCACATTTTAAAGCATTAGAGCCAAAATAGTTATAAAAAAAGAAGAGCTTAACCTTAATTTCATATTGTAATCCTATATAATTTATGTTTCTAATATTATTACCCTTGGGAGACTAGATTCTGCTCTATACCTTTAGCAGTGCCATATATATGGAAGTAGTTTCTATGTTTCTCTTGGAGCACGTAGAGGGAGAATCTAGATCTATGAAATTAGTGATAGAAAGGTTTATCAGATTGTCTAGCTGATAATAAAACAAATCGTTATGAGTACTCTAAACTGAGAAGAATAGGCTTAAGATATTATAACGCTTAGAAATGCATTATTTGTGTATTTGCTGCAGTCATAAATGACAAACGTAATATCAGAAAAGCTCTGCACTAGCAATTTTTGTTGGATATTTTCCATCAGTAATATGTGTGAGATATCTGGTTCTTGATTTCCACCACTATCAGTAAAATGAAGTTAGAGGAAAGAAAAACAACATTACACGTGCAACTATCCTCACTTTCATCCTACTTTACCACTGTTACAGAGTGGGTTACTTCTCCTCCTGTACAACATTTACACAGAAAAGAGTAGCTAGTGTTACCTATGTACTAGAGCTGAAATAAAAGCAGTTTGCTTTTCCAGCCTTCCTCCTAACTCACAAGGAAAGGCAGCAGTCAATGCTCATCTGAAGCAAGTAGAGTGATTAAAAGATTTTTATGAAAAAAGAAATGTTTTCTTCCTCTTATCTTGATTTAGTGACAGCTTGAAAAAAAGATAAAGAGAAGAATGTGATCACTGTAGTTACCTATTGCACCCCATTCAACCTTAAGCTCCATTTTCTACCCAGTTTAAACAAGTTTAATTTCCTACCAGCTTGTTCTTATGGATTGTATTGAACCTCAACATCCTGAGCTATTGTAGAGTAGGTTGAAAGGATAAATGCCTTCATAGCAGAGGTCCTCCTGGAAAAGGCAGGGTTTCATAAAGTGGTATCCACTCTAAGTAGTGGTAATATCATTCCCATATCTTACATAAACTGTGACACTATTGAATTATATTTCAGATTCTGTTGCAGATGTTACCCACTGTGAAAAGTCCTGATGTATATCACACAATCTTAGCTTATTGTAAAACATGATGCATCGCCAAATAGCTCTTAACAAGCACATACGTAAAGATTCTTGTACCAGTTTCTGTGTATCAGGAGAAAAACCCATGACCACTGCCATACCTGTTCCAGTTAGACTTTATCTTTCAAAGTTACCAATAAGACCTGAAATGAGCCAGTGTTCCCCTGTCCACTGTCAAGGGCCAGACCTAACAATTTTTCCCTAATTTCAAAGTTAGAATTTCTGTGCAGGAACATTATGCATATTTTGCTGTCATTCCTCTGCTATGAAATGCCCTGAGAATGTTCCATTTTGAGTAATGCTATTTTCAGAATAGTAAAGCATCATTTAGTTCTCTTCTTGAAAGAAAAAACAAAATTTTGTCTTTTTGCACAATTGGTAGAAAATCTGATTTTTCCTGAGCAGAACTTTCTGCCATTTCAGACTTTATAAAAACAGAGAAATAAAAGAAAATATAAGTTGCTCTCTACAGTCAGAGCATTGCAATTTATAGACTTATCTGACAGTTTACTTTTCCTAAGTATTTAGAAAATTAATAAACATCTCTAAAAAGGCAGTTTCTGAGATGGCCAAAACTCATATTGTCCTTAAAAAATAATCTACTGTTCAAGATTTCTAAAACTATATAATACAATGCACTGTGACTGCCAGACTCTGAATCATCATTTTTAAAAAGGGAAAGAACCACTATTTGCAGTTATAAAATACAAGTTCATATCTGTCTTTCTAACTCCAGCCTCAGTACACATTGGATCAGAAAGTCCCTCTTCTGGGCTGAATTAGCACTATTCAAACATATACCAGACGGCCATTCTGGGTAATACGAGAAACTCCAATTTTGTATTGTTGGGCAGTGGTTCCACATGACTGTGTAGCATTATGGTTCTAACTAGTGGTGTAGCCATGAAATGTATATTGTATTGCACAACTCTGTATTTATATTATGCTTAAACTTGTAACAGGACAAAGCTGTACTCATAAAACAATGCAATTCACTCTCAGGACATTTATCCAAAGCTTATGTGAGACAATTTTCCGTATTGACTATTCTAATGGTTCAAGCCTTTGATGTGTTTGAGAATGGTACTTTTCTACCTCTTTGTCTCAAATCACACTTTAAAAAATAAAAACAGTGTTCCAAGTCTGGGTAGAAATATGATGAAAACTCAGTTTTCCAGGGCAAAAGCAATAGAACAGGCATCTCAGTGCACATATCCAAGTCTCCAGATACTGTCTGATACTAGTAATTTAAGTTGAAGTTTATCCCTTGGTATATGGAGTTATGATTTCTTCACACTGAGGACTAATACAAAATGCATTAACTGCAAGTGGGGAAGCTATAAAGATCCTGAAAGTCAATGGTTTAATACATGAATTTCCAACTCAACTGATACTGTATAAAGTGTTAGCAGTAAACATTGGGCCACAAGGGGATTACCAGGTCATACTGTATACTCAGCACAGAATCTCAGCCTCGCTTCTGTTGGATGCTTGTGCTGTTGCTGTTTATCTCCCCATCCTGGAAGGGAGTAACACAACCAGTTAGTTATTTTTCACTGCTGTCTCTTTTTTTAAATCAGTATTTTATAACATATATGGACAAAGAGGATTTTAAAGATTTATTAGGATATGTGTCCTGGTTTGAGCTAAATAGAACTAATTTTCTATTCTATTCACTATTTAGTGATTTTACTTTTCAGCTCAGTCTCTTTTAAGTGACTGAACTTGCTGAAAACTAGCAGCATGTTTCTCCCAAACAGCGATGCTAGAAGATATGCTCAAGGTCAGTTGTTTCATCATGGGTGCTGTGTCTGCGCCTACGGGGGGGGGGGTAAGCAGACCCATAACTGACCAACTAGGTATTCCATCCCACACATACGTCATACTTGATGTAAAAACCGAGAGATCACGAGGGTCTCAGGCCCTTTCCCTTTTCACCCTTTTCTTCCATCTTGG
>NW_010161997.1:0-6039 GCF_000695765.1 Mesitornis unicolor | reverse complement strand
TCATCATAGATTACCTGTCAGAGTGCCACTTCTCTCAAATATCTGACTCTCTGTGCAATAGTGTTCCATTTAGAAAAACTGCATTCTGTATCCTCTATACAAGGATATCTTCTCTTTCGAGCTGTTATGAGACGTTCCCACAGATTTCGAGTGCAGATGTCATTCCAAATAAACCTTTCAATGCCCTGCTCCTTGGCTAATGCTCCCAATCACTTAGCCTGTCCCCCATCCAGATCTATTGCATCCTCTCCAGTGTACCAACACCGCAACAGCCATGTCACCAGTGATTCACCATTTCCCCGGGCATAGGCTTTTCATAAAATTCGTAGTTCTTTCAGGGAGAGTATTTTGACCTCTGGCTGTGATTCCCCTTGAGATGGTCCCTCTCCTGCCTCAGTGTCTAAATTCTCACTCCTTACTGGGTGGTGCGTTTTCTTGGAGCACTTCCAACTGGGTGACTGGGGCCTACTGGACCACACTTCCCGTGTGCCTGCTGGCGGCTGTCGCTCCTGCCAGCATCAAAATGGGGGTGGAGTCAGTGGCCGCCAGAGAAGGGTTAGGCACCGGGGCCAGGGCTAGGCTCAGTGGCCGGACCTGGCGCCGTGGCCGGAGCCTGAGCCAGGCCAGAGCTGTGATGAGAAACAGGGCTGGGATTGGGGCCGGGGCCACCAGGGTGGCTTTTGAAATGATGTTATTCTCATGCAAAGAGACCTGAGTACATCACTGTCTAACAATTAGCACTAGTTGTGTTATAATGAAGAACCACAACGCATAATCCTAATAGCCGTTCCTCATTTCTCCTGACCCTTTTGACTCAAGCTTGCCAGGCACAGGAACAGAATCATTTTTCATAAGTATGTTCATGAAGTAGTGGCCAAGGTACTCAGGTAAAGACTTAACCCAACTCAAGCCCACATCCATCACGGTCCAAAATATATGGCAATATAACATGGAAACAGTGTAAGTCAGCATAACAGATACCAGGACAACATTAACAGAGGTCACAAAATCATTCTATAGCAGGCCTCGCAGAAGCACAGTTACTAGAGCCATTTTAGTATTAACTTCCAACTTGTGTGGGAAATAATAATAATAATAAAAATATAATTTCCAATCTCATGCCCCACGTTGGGTGCCTTTTGATCCTGTCTCCATTTAAGGCTCAGGGCAAGCCCAGGGAGCAGGATTTTCTCTCTATTATCCCCTACCCTCCCAGGGGAGGATTAAAATAAAGGGAATAGAGAAAAGATGCTTCACACAAGTTTAATGAAAAACAACAGGGGAAAGGAAAAGGGAATTAATAAGGGACAAAGGATATTTAACTATATACAACACTCGATCCCAAGTTCAAGTGTCCGAGCAGTGCCTCGTGGCTGCTGTGACTCGTCACCAGGGACCGCAGTGGTGCCAGGAAGCGGATGGTGGTGGATGCTGCCGAGCACTTGGAGGTAGGCCCAGCCATCCTGAGATGTGACAGGAAACAGCCCAGGAAGCCAGGAAAAGCCAGCGAAAACCTCGGGCCTCCTTGGTTTTTTTATAGACTGTGGCCAGAAAGGGGAGGGAACAGTACTGATCTCTGACCCCTCAGGGTCCTGCAGACACCACCTGTCCTTCCCTTTCAGGCTGGTAACCCTTAAACCATAACAATAGGTACAATGTTGATCCTTGCAGCAGCCAGGCTTAGACACCCAGTAGCTGTTCCTGGTACCCAGTGTCCCCAGTTTCAGGTATTTGGACTTATGAGTCCCTATGTCCACAACCCATTTTCTAGTGCAGACCACCTCCTTCACACACATGAACACACATAGAAAGATGGCCAGGAGTTCCCTGGTCCCATAAGTAACACGACTGTGCTCTTGTCCTTCAAGACACAGGTGCTCTCACACTCAAAGCAGGTCCTTAGAGAACCTTTTGCTCCCATTTCACCTATTCACTTCCTAGTCTGGCTTGATCTCATTTGCACACCCACACTCACTCCAGTGGCTGTACTGCAGAGCCTCATAAACACATGGAGAGAGTAAAGTGACCCTTCCCAGAACATAGCTGATGTTGGAGTTTAATAAGGAGTCAGGATAGACCACAGGAATTCAGGTGCAGGGAATGGAAAGGCAAGTGTATTAACCAGCCCCTATTTATTTGAGAATGTAAAACTTTATTCCCTTATCCTTCTATTTTCCAACGCTTGTTCCACCTTTGGTTCCAACTATAAAGAACTCATAAAAAATCCTGTGCAATCCCAAAAAATTCTTTCCCTGCATCTGACAATGTTTCCTGCATCCTTTGGCAGCAAATGCCCTTAGTCTGAAAGGCAATGTGAAGATCTGGTCTTACTGATGAAATCTTGATGGTTTTCATGCCTAGAGAATGGGGCTGGTGACAGAGCCTGGACAAGGTGTCCCTTACTTGAGTCTTTAATTTGGGTTCCTTCCTGACATTGTGTCTCTGTACTCCTCTGGTCTTGTGGAGATGGGCCTTTGGTGGGCTGATGGCTCTTTTGTGATGTGACAGGAACTCCCAGGAAGTGTATTATTTCTCCAGTCCTCCCTGCACCCCACTATTGTGTCTCTGTGCTCCTTTGTGGGTGTGCAGATGACCTTTTACCACATAACCTAAAACCAGTAAGACAAGGGAGACTGTTCTCTGCAGGACTCCTGCTACAATTGTTGCACAGATTGGAAGGCATTAAGTAAATAAGACAGAGACCTGCAGGGAAAAAGAAAAAGAGCAGAGTCATGGAGAAGGGAATTGAGAAATGCCCAGGGAAATAATCTGGATTCATGTCTTTGCTTCACCATTCCAATGTAATTCTGGATAAGTCACTTAAAACACATTTTCACAGGTGGGCAATTATTTTGTATTCTTCATTTTCTAGGTGACTGATTTTATTCCCTATAGTCTGATTTGCAAAACAACTGGGAACTCACAGCTGCACCATAAACTATTTAGAGCTGTGTTTTGAATACATGAATGCAATATATTGTTATGTTCTCTAAAAATCAGGTCCAGGTTATGTGAAATTGGGCACATAAAATTAGTTGCTCTATTTGACCTTATTATATCTGTGTCTTGGTTCTCAACCTCTGTTTATTAATGATAATAGAACATAAATAATAATGACATCCTTCATTACTTTGTGTTTGGGAAGCTGCTAGTTACTATCGATGATACTAATTTAAGTCTCGTATGTCATTGATATCAAAACAAAACATTTTGTAAATATGACCAATTACTAATAAGAGCATTTTTCACATATGCTTCCCTACTCCTCATTTTCTAATACAATGGATATTACTTATCCTACCTTTAACTTGCAGTTGAGGGATTTCCTTTTCTAAAGATCCCAGGGAACTAGGACCTTCCCAATTGCGAAATTGGGCTCCTTCCCACAACACCCTGACCTTGCCCCCACAGCTGTTTGTCACACATATCTACCAGTTCTACTCTAATGAGTCTCTTTGCTTAGAAAATGGAGGCATGTAATTTTCTTTTAACTATGTTTTTGACCCAGTGTTGGATATGAATGTTTAATGTGCAGTGGCAAGAAAGAGAGAGGAAAGTGGGAAGCAGTGGAGAAAGCCCAGACCAAAGTACACTGAACATTTCTATACTATCAGAACACAGCATTAGCCTAGCAGTAGATACAGTGATAACAGAGGCATCTAATTACTGTGTTAAAATTTGACATTACAATACTGTCATGTTGCTACATCACATGTCAGTAAGTGTTGTTTCAATGAGTATCTCATAGAAGTTGGTGGACAGCAGTTTGGTACTCATCAAAGGTTTAGAATATTGTGGAAACACACTGATATGGGTGTATAATATAAACTAAGCTATCTATTCTGTTAGCACCACTAGGAAAATATTTATTTCTAATGTGATTCTAGTGTGATACAGAAGACCATGTTTCAATGTATATGCATAACACAATAAGATTAAACCTGTTAGTGTATTACTTTTGATTATTCATCTGTGAACTTAATAACTTTCAATAAAGTTTTCTTAGTGTTTAATAAATGCAGGTGCATAACATTCTCATTAGGACTCATAACATTCTCATAAGACTCAGGGTTGAATATATATCTTAATTTGCTGTTGAAAAGATGTCAGCTTTTAGTAAAAGAGATAAAAGTTAAGAAAATCGTCTATGCTAGGATAACACTGGATTAACTATGTGAATGAAGTGAATTAATATTCAGTTGAATTTTATGTGTTTGAGACATGATAACAAAGAAAACGAATGAGTCATATGTAATAAGAAGAAAAGAAAGAATACAGGGGAATATGACAAGTTTAAAATTGAAAATGTGCTCTTACAATTTAATATAAGTGGACATTCTTTTGTATACAATCCATGCAGAATACGGTTTTATTATTTTCTTTGAGATATATTACTGACATAATTTAATTCAGATTAAAATCACTTACCATGAGCAGTACTGAAAGATGGAAGCATTATGCCCACTTTTAAACTTAAATAATTTTATTTGCATTCTAGCCTTCAGTTTTTCAAACAAATCCAAATATGCCTCTACTTTCTTTCGTTCATACTGTGTTTCCCAGGAATAAAAAACCCAAAGCTTTGGTCAGCTATGATCCCACAGAAATATCAGCAAAATTCTTTGATCATGCAATAGGACAAAACTATATATATATATTTATTTATTTATTTATTATATATATACAAATGAAACAGACATCTAATATATAATGAATGCCAGTTTTGAGGTACACTGTAATGGTATCAATGCCATAAAATGTACAGTGGTGAGAGATCCTCTAGCTTTGTAGGGATAAGTAAGAATACCCAAAGATGTCTCTTGGTTGAGCAGCTGAACAGACTTTTATGTAATGGTTTATAAAAGGCTTTTGGATTCTTACGCATTTGAATACATCTATAGATCTGTTTGATTACAGAGATGAGATGAAAAGTGCAGAAATAAGACCATAAATGGCAGTTTGTATTGGCAAAAGAAAGTGATGTGCTGTCTTTCTAGTTTCATGCCTTTTTTTTTTTCTTTTGTAATTTTAATGATGCAGGGGAGCATTCCAAAAGGTGTTTACAACTATTTTAATTTGCTTTGCTGTCCATTTTGATGCATTTAGAATGTATATTTGAGAAACATGTGAAGCAATATTTGGCAGCTGGTAAATACTGAAAACTTTGTTAGAAAACTTTATCCTTTCAGAGTGCTACTTAGTGCTTTGTGATGAATTTATGAACAATTTTTCTTTAGACATGCTAATTCCTATTCTTTTCATGTTAGTTTCATGTACATGAGTCATTCATAGCAAAGCCCCATGTTCAACTTCTTAATGCATTGCTGAATTGTCTCCCATAATTTTTGCTTTACTCTGTCCATCTCTGTTAGTCCCATGTCAGTTCTCCTCGGGAAACTGCTTACCCATTGTTTTGTGTAAGTCCTACATATTTCAGCAAAAAGTTTTGTTCACAGCTTTGCCATTTAATTTATACTCACCTGATGAATACCAATTAATAGGTAAATAGTCTTAATAAACAGGCTTTTCAGCATTTATTATGCCAGCAATAGACTAAGTGAAACTACATTGATTCATATCAAAAACCATCTGAACTATCACCTTTTACTTAGATAAGTCATGTTATCTAGGAAACAAGAATGACCTTCTCAGGAGATAAAAAAATCTTGTGTTTATGAGGATTTCAGTAGTTCATCAGTATTTGTTTTCATTAAAAGAGACAAAATTTAATCTCTGCAGCATCATTAAACCAGATTAAACTTCTAAAGTAAATTTGTGTCAGATATAAATATATATTTTTTAATGATTTACAGCTCATTTGACAGTTGTTATATATTCAATAGAGAGCAGTAAAACCTTTTTGTCATCTAATTTACAAAGCATTTCTGCCTAAAAGCACCAGTAATACTTGCATTTCTTTAATTTCACAAAGTTAATGTTCCTTTAAGCTATGTCTGTAAAGAGGTCATCAGTGCACCTTGCATCTTGTGCGCCACCCTTGTAGTAACTTGTCCTGGTTTTGCTGGGATAGAGTTATTT
>NW_010161996.1:11119-36281 GCF_000695765.1 Mesitornis unicolor | reverse complement strand
TGATTCTGTGATTCTGTGATTCTGTGAACCGTGTGTAGTGTTCTTCCCTTATCTTCGTTTGCGAAGCCTAGCCATGGTGATGATGATGCAATTTTACTGTTATCCTACATATTACCAGTCAATGTTAGTTTAAAAATTGCTTAATAAAAAGATTCAACTGAAGAACTTTAGCAGCTTTTTTCTGCTGGCAGGCAAAATCTGCTCTCAAGTTCAGTGATATACCTGCTGATGTCTTGATTTCTAAGTACATGTTTCAAGGTCATCTTTTTTCCATGCTTTCATGGATTTCTCAGGCTTTCTGAACATAATTTACGTGTTTAAATTCCCATAATAGATTTGGTTTGACCTTGGAACACACAAAAGTGAACTTAAAAGTTGATGGATAAAAAGAGAAAAAATAGCATTTCCAATTCTTGTTTTGCTTTAAAAAGAACAGATGTTCTAAATATTTTAAAACCTCAAACTCTTCCACTGCTCTCTTCTCACCCCACTGACAATTCAAATCTTCTTTATGCTGAAATAATATGAATTACCAGACAAGTAGTAAAATGGTCTTATGAAAAGAGACTAAAAGGTTAAGAAATTGAAGGAAGAGTTTTTCAGCATGCTCAAAGCAACACATTTTGCAGTACATTACCCCAAGCATTCTGGCAGCAACAAAGCAGTCACCCTAAAAAGGAAGCAATTTTATTATGCCAGCCTATTGAAATGCTTCAATACGGTTGGAGGAAATGCCACATTTCCTAATGAAGCATTAGGAAGCAAACCAGAAATATTTTTTACATTGGTGAATGTGAAAGAGGAAACCTGCCATGTTTCTGAATTGATTGGTTGTTAAGGAAGATATACTGGGTCTTAGAGGGAAAAAGTGTTAAAGGAAAAAGTGTGCTCACCACTCATGACGACAGACTGCTGCAAAAATGCATCAAGCTGCTCTGTGAAATGGAGATATCAGTCCAGCTCTAGACAAGCCAAGTCGGGTGCCAGAATAAACCTCAAAACTCCAAGTAGTTTTGTCTTTGCTGATATTGTGTCTCAAGTTAGCTAATGTGGGTTTGCTAATTAAGCAACTCTCACTGGTGTCTCACAGAGCCTGTTTCTCAGGATACATATTAATAGCTTTACAGACTTTTAATATGGCAGCTAGGATCTGTAAATCCCATCAAGTTTGGCTCCACTAGTGATCTGGGATGTGGTGGCATTGTTTGTGTATGTCCTCTCTTCCTTAGTCTGAGTTGGGCTCTGCTGTGTTAAAAAAAATTCTCAACTATTCATTAAACAGTTTTGAAAGAAAATAACTTCATTAGATTACAAACAGTTATACAGAAACCTAAAATGTTAATGAAATGCTTTTGCTGAGCACTAACTGTGTAACTAAACACTTTCCAGGGATCTACAGCTCGGTGAACCATAATCTGTTAGTCCTGAAGACTTCAATCTCTATTTATCAAATGAAGGGACAGATGCATAATCTTAAAAGCAGCAATAGACATTTCACATATGAAACTTCTAACAGTGACAGCTAATTAATTATAGCTCATTTAAGCCACAAAGTAAAATTGACTCAAGCTTTTTCATCACACCATCGTGCTTTCCTAAAAAACAATTTTTCTTTTTCCCCCAAACATGTAATGAGTGTGGTATCTTCAGCTGGATGGATCTTCAGGTTGGGTCCTCAACATCTTTATCCGTTTTTCCAGCCTCTCCATCCATTCACTTCTGAGCCTAAAGACAGAAACATGGATCAGCTTGTACTCATGTTTTTACAGGGAATAGATTTACACTCTTCATGTTTCCCACTGGTGCTATCCTTTGGTGCTTTTTCCCAGTTGTCATGCAAACTGTCCTGCTCCTTTAAAGTGCTTTGCTGGATGGCACTTCAACACTAGCTCTTAAATCACAATGAGGGCTCACCTGAGCTTTGTGGTTCATTTTAATCTCCAGTTTGCCTTCTCTAGTGACTCTGTGATGGAGTGACTTGTCATCTTCACTGGAGAATGCCTGCTGCCACCTGCTGGGTAGCATCACCAAACATTTCTCCAGTCCCTATGCTCCTCAGAAATGCATTTTTAAAAGTACTGCATAGAGGCTACCGAGCACTATGTGGCTTGGAAACACTGTGCATGTTGAAACTTCTGTTAAACTCATAGCAGACAGCTTTGGGTGATAGGTGGCACTTTTTGGTAGTTTTTTTTAGTTTTCTTTTTGTTAGTATCCAAGTACCGCAGAAAGACTGCCTCAAATAGAAAAGATGGGAATTTCACTGTTGAGGAGTTGAGATGATGATATTAGGTTAGTTACAAATGGACAAAACATGATAGAAACTAATTCCAGTGTACATTCATCCAGGGTTATTAATGCAAGGCCATAATTTATCTTATTTTTTTTCAAGCATCAATCCAAAGAGAGGTATGTGGGTTGTTTTGAAATAATGCTTTCTCATTGAATGATCTCAATCCAAGATAGCCATCTTTGCATACACCTTCAGCTTATGGAGCCTTTAAGTGAAGTAAAACTGTACTGATGTTGCCACAGTCTGGTCTTTCTCTTTGTAGTCGATTAAGGACAATATGGATGATTGAGGTAAATATGGCTATGGATGACAGTTGCCACGAAGGTCACTTAGTACATTTACATTGTCTGCTTTATTATAGATTTACCTTAGGCAAATTAAGACATCTTAATTAATTCAAACTATATTCTTGTGAAATCAAGGCCACAGAGAAAGAAGGTGGACTAGGTACACATCTGTGCTAGCTCTGTTGTGAAAATAAGCCTTGATGTTCAAGACAAGCCTGCACTGCTAGATATTGTCCAGATAACTTCAGAAAGTGCTACACTTTAGCTGCATTTATGGAACAAGAGTGAATTATCCTCTTATCCTGTGAAGCCATAGCTTAGACACATCAGCATTAGCATGCCAAATTGGGAAGTTTATTACTGTCTAAATATCTAAGAAAAATACTTTTGGCTTTCATTGCATAACTGAAATATAGGTATCACTTTTAAAAAATAATTATAATGAAAACACAAATAACCTTTCCAGATGCAAGCTACCCACTTTGTCAGAGCACTTCTTCGTTGACGTTCTTCTTCAATTTGCAGATGCCGAGTTTGTTGTTCAATAGCCTTTTCCCAGAAGTTCCTCAGGTCGCTAGTTTCACATCCCCGCACTTCATGACGTATGTATTGGCTATTCATTTTCTCTAAAGGAGAAATCTGAAATAACGATATGACAAGTTACTGCTTCCTCATCTGTTTTCATGACTGCTTTGGTTTTTCACAGCATTAAGGTCAAACACACCTTTTTTTTTTTTTTTTTTTTTTAAATAAGATTGGGTTAACAGTGGTCATGACTTAAGTTTTTCACTCCTAGCTCTGACACTTGAGGACGTGCTGTCTGCAGTGCTCTGAATTCTTACTTGTTCACCTCAGATATCTTCCACCTACATCTGCCTGTGATCTATAAACTCACAATGCAGGACATTTCTGTTGTATTCTCTAGCTTAATTAATAAGATACCTTTTACCATAGTCATAAATGGAAAGAAAATACAAAAATTGACAGACCTAGTGGAATTTTTCCTCACCGTTTTTGTGTCTGTAAAATGATAAAGTAACCATTGCAGATTAAGATTAAAACAACGCAGAAAAAGAGCTCCGTTAATCTGCTGTTAATTGTCATAACACTTGCCTTAGCTTTATTTGGGAATGGAGAAAATTTATAAAAATATATACATAATTTTATAAGTGCTGACTTGCTAAAGCCACCTTGCTTATTAAATACTTCTTCCTCTTCTGGAATTTTCAAAACAGAGCAAGTTCATTTAATATGTTTGTATATCTGTGCCCATTCTATACTTCCTTCTTCATTTAATGTCATCTTAAAAAAAAGTTTGGAGTTTATATCTATGTCAGGATGACTCTTCATGGGATAACAGTCAAGCCTGTGCATCCTACATTACAGCCAGAAAATCATATAATTACTTACAAAACATCATTAAATATGGAATGAGTATATCCATGCTGCCTTCCAAATTGATGTGTTGTTTTGTATAAACATGACCTTATAATATTTTCCAGAACATTTAATTTTTTTAACAAGTATTTAGGACTCTCTCATGTGTTGTTTGAATTCATGGCAATTATTTGTAATTTATTTTAATCAGAGCCACAGAGAGCTAGTAAACAAACCCCTCAAGGCTAGCTTGGAAAAGCTTGAAGAAACCACTGCCATCCCCTGCCAGGCATCATATGAAAAGCAAAATTGGGAACTGGTAATCTTTACATAATTTCATTTGGAGAAAAACTGTGACACGCATTATAAAGACTCTATGAGCAGAGAACAAAAGCAAGCCTTTTGAAGAGGTCCTTTTCTTGCTGGGATTTCCCTATAACTCCCCTGTGGTTCCCTGTAAAACCTCCATACATCACATCCTGGCTTGATATGATAGAAGCACAAATGATATGAGCCTGACTTTTGCAGAATAAACTTACTGAGCATTTTTTCAGCCTCTGAGCAAATTATAGCCCAGTGTGTAAGTGCTGGCATCAGTCTGTAATGTGAATTGCAAGTATGGCCAAACACCTCTGGCTGTGCTAGGGGATAACTAATTCCAGGTCAAAAGTTCTCTTAATATGACTATGTGCTTTTGTAAAACATATGTATTCTATAAATATTCGCATATATATCAATGCCAACCCAAATATCTCTTCCCAGGTAGCAGTTACTGTCCTTTTTAACTTCTTGCGTACCAGGAGTAATCTAGAAATGTATGAAGATACAGTAACAGCCATCTGGGTCAGGCTAATGGACCAGCAAGGAATCTCTGAGAATAATAGTATTTCTGCAGCAAACAAAATTCCCAGATATCTCTGAGGCTCCAAAATAAACTGCCGAGAAATAATGTCTCCTTTAATCAGAAGTGATCGCAAAGCATAATAACTTCATTCTGCCAAACGATTATGAATTCCTGTTTAATATACTGTGGATGTTTCTTTTCTGTATGAGGGTTAATATCTCTCCTGAATAAGACAAACTTATGGAACTCATTGCCATGAAGTATAACTGACCCCAAGTGTATGCTTTCATAATACACATATTCTTTACTGGTTTTAAATGCTTTGCCTCCTGGTTTAATTGCATATTTTCTTGGTGCTGGCTTGAATGTATTTTATAGATATATGTCTCCAACACCCATCCCCACAGCAAAAAAAACCCAAACAAACAAAGCAAACAACAAAACCAACAATGAAAATGTTTTAAACCTAGTGAAAGAGAAGTTCACAATTAGTTTTCATCGTTATTCACCTTACATCTAGTGCTGGCAGTATTTAGAAGAAATTCAGAACCTTCCTGAACCTCTGAAGTATGTACAGGACTACACATTACAGATATGGGGAGAGGTTAAGGGGGAAGTGGACAGGAATTAATGCTTTTTCTGTGAAATTTTCTCCGAGTGTGCTTACTCAGGCTCACTAAGAACATTACCCAAGCCTGTCCTTCTTTCCTTTTATTTTGTGTTAACATGTGGACACCTTTGTGTTGAGTTTTCTTTTACTCAGCCCTTGATCTTTTTCTTTCTTTTCCCCTAATACTGGAGAATACTCAAATAAGTACCAGAGCAACTGAACTTAGAATTTCTGCATCATTATTTTACTGATCCTTGTACATCCTTGATAAACACCAGTGTGTCAATGAGTCAACATCTCCTTCTCTGAACTACAAATCATCCTATTGTAAATTACTTTTTATTTCAAAATCTCTGCTTGAGTCTGTTCATGTGGTGATTGTAGGAACTGCACAATAATGCTGCTACAATAACTCACCTGCTTTCCTTTGCCATTCTGAATCATGTGCATAGATATTTGAATTCACCTCTGTCCTGCCATCCATTTCAAAACTCTTGCCATAAACCTTCAGGGTTGTGGGGGCAATCAAGGATATCAAACTTAGTCTATCAGTATCTCACATGCACTAAGATAAAATTTCTGTGCTAAAATCTTGTTAATGATAGAAACTATTTCTTCCCCTAATTAAGATGATTTTTTTTTTCAGAGGAGAGTAACATGAGTTAAGCCTGTATTGTAGCTTTGCACCAGCAGTTAGTAGCTGGGTACAGATTATTTTTATGCCTTGTAACGTTATTTAAAGTAGTTAGCAAAAGTGACCCCACTTAACCGGAAAAAGAGAAGAATGGAAAAGACTTCAGGGAAGCAGCCTCTACAGCAGCCTAATCAAATGATCTCTATGTATGATACAACAGGTGAGCAGAAACTTACTGTTAAAGCATACCGGCAGTTTAATGGCACTTTTATAGATCTCTCAGTTAGGTCTGACTTAAACTACCCTGCAACAGCTGCGACTAAATGAAGCTTTATTTAAGGCTCTAGTGACAATCCTTTAAGAGGACAATAATGAGAGCCTCTTTCTGATAACCATCTTTGATGGAGCCCTGGTTTTGTGCAGGTGAACCAATGTAGCTGTAGTTAAATGAAAGGAATAGCTGGATAAACTCCAGGAAGGCTTTATCCTACACAAGATGAAGATGGTTGTTTATATTTAGATTTAATAGTTTTAGAGCAAGTTGATATTATTTTGACTTTAGGTTTATTATTTAAAGGAGATCTTACAAAGGAAGGGAACCTGTGACGCTAGTACAGTTATCTGGAACTCAAAAATTATGTTGGAACAAAAGTGGAATGTAAGATCAATTCAAAGTGTCATCTTGACTATTTTGTAAGTTAAAAAAATCAATAGTTTGAGGCTGGAATTCAGTGGTTCTATGATAAACCATTACCACCACAAGAAATGCACCGTTTCATGGAAAGAATTGGAAATCACAAGCTTCTCAGCTAGAAAATGATATGTAAAGAAAACTATGGCTTTTTTCCTGTAGTAGAACATGAGTTGTTATTTTAAATGTGTTTTCTTAACAAATTTACAAACATCTACATGAGTCAGGAAAGCTATTTTTGTCCCCTTCTTGTCCTTCTTGCATAGCACAATTGGTCAGAGTTTTTAGGGTGTTATGCATCTTCCCAGAAATAATACAATATTTTATTTCTCTACCTTTATATGGACCTTGCTTGGTGGCTGTTCTTATTATATAAATGTATTGGATTAATAAAAATTGCATTATGTATAGGAGAGGAGATTATCTATGCTAATGTTGATGTTTGACTTTAAAACAATAAAAAATCTGCTTTGATTTTAGAAAATGGAACTAGTAACCGCAGCCATGATTTGTTTCTTTTTCCTTCAATCTTGGGTATATCGTTTATCTTCAGCTTCTGCAGCTGCCAGCAATTCTCATCTCAAAGGGCTAATTGAGGTTGGCTTTGAGATTCTGCTGGGGGAAGCATACCAACTTCAAGTCTAACTTAGGTCTTCAGACCCCTCTTCATGGGCAGAAGAAAGCACTTTAGTTTAATTCCCTGTACACTTCTGTTTGTGTGACAGGTTACACAGTACAGTCTATCTCATGAACAGCCTGAGCCTTGCTTGGTGCCGCTTGTGAGCAACCTGGGGAGAGGTTTCTCACAGCTTTCTGACTTCCTCGCTGGTGCCCTGTTACAGACCAGCACCTCTTGGAGCAGACCTGGAGCACCAGACTGTGGATGTGGGAAGTATGGTACAGTCTTCTGGTGCTGCAGGTCCCTAACACTGTGCTGGGCTCTTTCAAAAAATAATTACTGTATGTCATCTGCAAAGATGTGTGGCTTTGCATGTATACAGTACCATTCTTCTTCCATTTGCATTTCAGCACTACAGACTACCAATCTATACTCTTCTTTTGTGAACAGTACTGTCTGGAGTTTGCAATGAAATAAGGGAATTCTAGACAAATTATTTATTCCACCAGCACTATTTTCTAGTTTAGCAGAATTCGAAGTACAGGCTTCTACCGGGATGAGTGCTCAGTCAGGAGGTTGTTCTCTGGGTAAAAACTCCAATCAAATTAAGTGGACTTTTCCATGCAATGGGAATTTTCTGCATATGAAAATAACAACCATACTGACATGTGACTCACCAATACTAGTAAGAGTTACCTGTTACAGACACACATCTAGCAAATCAATTCTAACATGCAAGTTAAGCAATTTTAACATTCGAGATAAAATTTTTGCACTCAGGCACTATGCAGCAGTCTCTATTCAACCATTCTCCTTTTTCCTAGTCCCCACAGTTCATTATTGCTTTTCTGTGAAAAGCTGATGAGTCTGAGTCTATTTTTCTCAATCTAGGGAGAAGCTATTCTTGAAATGCTTTGAACTGTTACAAACTTTGGACCTTTTCTCATATGGTACCTTTATGACAAAGAAATATACTAAGGTAAAGTTCATGGAAGCTGGGTGGTTTTTGCATCTCATACTGCTACAGTGGTAGTACCAATGCCTTTGAATGCCACACACTGTGTTTTCCTCTGTCCTCCTCATCTGTTGGGCCTCAGTTCTCTTTATCTGCTTTCACTCTTCCCTGGGTACCAGACACCTGTATGATTGAATTATTGAACTGGAAAGAACTGATTCTCTGCCTTGCTTTTCTGTACCAGAGGGCTCAGCAGTCCTCCAGCTGAGGGTTAAAATTCTTAAAACCTTTTGAGTAAAGCACTTGAAGAATCAAGAGTTTCATTTCCCTCCAGGTCATCTACTCAATTGTTGCTATCCTAGTTCTGGTCCTGTGCCTATTTATTTATTTAGCTACTTGCTCTCTTCCACTCTGTGGCTCTCACTGACTCTTCTTCAGTCCACAGCCAAGGCCTTCCACAAGAGCTCCCTTTGCTTTTCCTTTCTCTGTCTTTGTGTCTGTTGAGCTACTCCTCCAGCCCTCTTCACCTCCCATGTCAACTCTCCTGCCTAACCTGGCTGACTCACACCTCTACCATCAAACATTTTTCCAGTTTGTTTCCCCAGCTCTGTTGTTTCCTCTGGAAAAATCCCTCTCCATTTCTTGCTGGAGTGCATTTCTCCCTGACTGCTCATGCTGATCTCACCAACCTTGCCCTGGGCCATTTTTTCAGCACCCCTCTGCTCCTCAGCTTCTCCCACTCCCTGTGCATGACTCTCCACGGTGGCTGCCTGCGATCCCACACATCCTGATGTCAGCACAAACAAACAGGACTGTGGTGGCAGTTGCACTGAGGTGAGCATCAATCAAACAAGGCATTCATAAGCATTGTGCAATACTGAATGTCCAAATACCTTTCCTGAGCTTTCCATAGATTTTTTCCAATTCTTACTAACTTTTACTTTTCAACATCTAAGGCATATTTAAAGTGGCTGTAGTTTACTTGTGTGATCAAATATTGTTTCTGATCACTAAATTTTCCCCACTGCCAGATATGTTTGAAGCCTGATCCTATGACCTGCTGAATTAATAAGATCAAGTATATAGCATAAATTAATATTTATTAGTCAAGCATCTTGATACTGTTTTGGTTTGCTGTTTGATTTTTGAATACAGGAGGACTTGATGGTCTAGGATCAAAGAAGATAAATCCTGCCTGGGGCTCATGTTCTTTGCTAGATCATTCAGTTCTTACAAAACATGCAAGAGAACCTGATCCTGATTCATGTGAAGGTGCCTACCATTAAATTAAAAAGCCTCTCAGCAGCAGATCACTGTTAAAAAACCTTTGTGAGAGGAGCATGTACGTAACCTTGGCTACCATTTAACCCATCAGTTATGAATGTACAGCCACATCTCCTGGTGTTATATCCAGGGCTGTGGCACAGAAATTGCCTGTCAATATTTTTTCTGTATCAGTGCTACTCAGCTTCCTTAGAATGCTGCTAAACTGGGGACTCTTCCCTGGCATTTTTCTCACACTCTCATCTTTCCTAGAATATACTTTTGTGCGAATTAAAGTTAGTGAACAAATATATTTCTTGTTGACATTATTATAAAAAACCACAGCAAAAACCAAATACTTACTTACCTTTGGAGTTGGACTCCTACTGCAAATAAATCCTCTGTGTGACTCAAAAAAATGAGGAATATTACCACTGCAGCCCTAGCTTCTCCAGTGTCACAAGGCAGTAATGAAATGCATCCCTCGGTACTTTTTATTTGAAGTGGGGGTAACATAAATCCTTCATCATATCAAGGCTATTTTGGACAGAACCAGCAATGAGATAAGATCATTTAATGAACTTTGCAGCCCCCTGCCTGAGATGACCATGAAATACAGGCCCTCTTGAGAGCATGCATCCCTCCCACACTGGCAGATACCTCAGAGAGCATGACTTGGCAACTGCTGAGAGTTTTCTTTAAAATGCGTGCTAGTATTATCAATTTTAATATTCCTCCTGTGAAGATTGAAAAATTCCACACTATGATCTTAGCTGTAATGGAGACTGAAATGGTGTGACAAATCACACTTGGTTTTGCATTACAGGGTGACTTACAGAAGTATGCAGTGCTTCAGAGCTGTTAATCGAAGGATGTGTGCTTGATTATGACCTATCACACAATCTGTTCTCCTCAAGGCAATTGTCATAGGAATTGTCTGTTTGGTTAACACTAGCTGACAAAACGCATTAAGCCAGCACCAGTTCTACCATTTGGAGTTGTTATAACTCTATCACAGATGAGCACTTATATGATTACATTTCATTTTCGGAGGAAAATATTTTTGAGTTTCATTGATGACAGATGTATACGCTGATCTCAGTTTTAATTAAATCCATCTACATTGCTAATATACCATATGTGACTGCTGGCTTAAGAAGTATTTATATAATTGCTGATTATTTTAACCTTCCTTTGTTGTAATTTTTCAGACCCCAAGTAGCAAAAGCAGCAGACATTAGATGGATTCTTCCTGTAGTTTGTATTTACTTATTTATTTTTTCTGCAGTCAGCTTTACAGCAGAAAATCCTGAGCAAAACCTAGCAGCTGTAGCCTTTCTTTGTAAAGGAAAATTTCATCTCTTTCTAAATACTGGACACTTTAAAACATTTCTGGACACTAAATTTCTAAATACTGGACACTTAAAAACATTAATATCTTAACTTTCTTCAGTATGTTGTCCCACTTCATATCATATGAAACCACAGGCTCTTCTTGCTACACATGTGATAATAACAAAGGTAATGCCTTCTTAGAGCTTTTCATCCTGGATACATGCATGGCATTGGAAAAAATAAAGACATATCGTAGGTAAAGTTGATTGCTTTATTTCTGGAAAACTAGTTCAATCTCTGACTGGCTTTGGAAATCACATGTAAATACAAACTGGTGGGACAGTATTATAAAGACAGGTTGGTGCCCAGGCTTGATACAGCAGTTGTGCTATCCATCATGCTGCTGCAGAGCAGCATAACTGCTTCCTTGACATTTGACTCACAGCTTGAATAACTTCCCCTTCTACCTAAATGTATCCAGCTTAATTTACAATAAATCAGAGCTTTGTTTTTTTTTAGTGTTGTAATGTAGGCAAAACCTTCCCTAAACTTTTAAAAACATCTAATTTCAGGAGGGGACTTCAGGCTTCATCAGACCAGAACATTTATTTCTGATTTGATATGCTCAAGATACATTGATATTTTTGCTTTTGTGCAGATTGTATATCCTGTGTAAAGCACAGCCAAAATGTGATAGACATTGCACACACTCTGATCATCTGCAGTAGGTTAGATACATCTTGCATGATACACATAAACTGTATTTACAATGAGCAATTAATCCGTGCATTCATAGTAGCCTCTTGTGCAAGGTGAATGGATACCCAGCATCCAGAAATCCTGGACAGAACTAGTACTCTGCTGGTCTACCCATATCTGAAGAAACAGCCATGTGACAGGTGACAGGAAAGACATTTCTTACCCTCAAAAGCAGCTGTCAAGTAAGCTTTTAAGTTGTGAAAATTATTTAGGCTGTTTGTGCATCTTAGCCTTTGTTTACTTCATAAACAAATCTCAGAACTCTTTACCATAAACTGCTTGTATGACAGCACTCATCCCTAGTTTACAAAAGTTCTTTTGATCACCTGCTTGGTGGCATGAGCAGGGACCACAGAAGAATCTGTAAAATTACTGAAAAAGTGCAAACCTTTGGAGGGCCTGAGGTGTTACTTTTTTGCATTGATCATATTCTGCCTCGCTGTTTTGACTGTATGCTGTTGCTCTTGTGCGGGAGAGCTGAAAATAAAAGTAGCAATCAGCTTTTACTCTTACATAATTAATCCTGTTACATTTTGCCTGTGTTTTATCAGTCTGGCCCCTTCACTCTGGGTGTGTTCCTAGACCTGATGCTAAAGAGGAGGAGGGGAAAGGAGAAGACATTATAGAAAATCTACAAGAACTTGAAGAACTTGCTAATTAAGTAAACATCTCATGCCTCTTTTCTCTTTGATGCTAGAGAAAATAATATCCAGAGAGATAAGTTTTTAAAGCAGATATTGTACCAAGTGGCTTTCTTCCATATTCACCATGCATCTGGTATTCACATCCGTCACGTTCTTGATTGATGCAATGGCAGCTGGAAAGCTGTGAGGAGGGATTTCTGTCACTACTGGGCCTTGTCTTCACCTGTCCAGGAGCAGCCCAAGCCATAGAAGTTTTAGCAGCCCTCTCCAAGCTTCACAATTCCAGAATGAAGCAGATGACTCAGATGATAGGTAAGAGTTTCAGTATCTATATTCCTATGAAAGCTGGTTGTTAAATGGTTTTGATGCTTCTTAAAAGCTGCCTTTGAAAACCATCAGACTGTGTCCTTTAATGCGTTTAATACTTCAGATTCAGACAGCAGGCAGGAGTTTTCTTGATGGACTGTCCTGCAGCCGATGGCATGTGTCTGTGCTGAGGGCCAGTGTTTCCCTGTTTCCCTGCTGCACATTCATTGATTTGATCCCTGCTATGCTGCATTGGCACCTCTGGAAGTGCATCTGGAGAAAAAAAAGTCTGCTTAGAAGTTTCTAGCTCTGCCTGCTGGGTACAACACTGAGTGTTGGATTAAAGTATATGGGAAAAATTGTCGTGACTGGACAACTGAATGGGTCGATTAAATTTGCTGAGGCTTTTGAATCCATTTTTCTTCTCTTGGTCTGACCATTGTATTGTGTGGTGAGAAAGCAGCAGGGATTTACTTAAATAACAGAAAAAAAGTCAGGATTAAGTAGGAGCTGGAATTACATTTTACACACAAGAATATCTTTTATGTACACTGGATTTTTCGTCTGAGTGCATTCTGGATGGTGCATACATGACATCATCCGTACCTATGACACACAATTTTTTTCTTTACAGTTTCTCTTATAGGACAATCTTAAGGTCAGTAAAGCACCAGATTGAAGAGCAGACATGTTTTACTAGCTGAATGAAACTTCTTATTGACACCGCTTACATGACATCTGAAACATTTATAGAGGTCGTTTAGTGCTTATTGCAATCATGATACTGCCTTTGTAACATAGACCAGAAAAATGAGATATGTAAGATCCACTAGCACTTTTTGTTAATGCTGTTGTTAGTTGCCTGCCTGCAGCTTTTTAATGATTCTATTTTTTCCAGGAATGTAAAGTTTTCAAGCAAGTTTAAATTGCATCAGGCTGAAATTTACCCGCTGGGGCTACTAGATACACAGATGCTTTCCCATGACAGTGTAATTAGCCTGGGTCCTTGCACTGCAGGGGGGAATTCTGCTACAAAAGAAGGAAAAGGCTGCTGCTGTCACCTGCTCTCTGGCTTAAAATTTCCATGTGTTTGAAACTACCTTAAAGGCCACATCAAATGAGCTTCTATAGGCACCTGTCCAGAAAGACTTCTATGATGTGGTGTTGAATTTGCCTGCAAATTTGTACTGGATGTTTTTCCATCTTACTAGGGCACTGGAGTTGTCACCTCACTGGGCAACTCAGTTGCTCTAGACGCCCTCAGGCATAAATTTAATGAGTGCAGGAAAGAGGATTTTGATCCTCTGGTAAAATGAGCCAATGCAGAGTGTGCTCCAGTGCACATGTTGTTTGAGCTGGGCCTGGGGCTGTTGTACCCCCCATACAAAGGATGGAGAGAACAGTATTTCAGTGGGCCAATGCAGTGTTCTGTGTCTTTTTGTAGCACTATACTGATCATAACCAAATTTTAGGTGCTTCATTTAGATAAAGTTAAATGGGATGAACTGGAGCTGTTGGAGACTTCAGACTTGCTACTGGAAAATTAATGAAGGTCCATAGAGACTTTGCTATTGATATTCAATTTCATGGGATGATGTCAAATACTTCAGTGCCAGAGAAACAGAGTTAAGGCAGCATATTAATTGCATGGCTTTTTATCTTCTTTTAATATTTACCAGAACTTAAGCATCCAATCCTTCTGTACCTGTGACAGAGGCAAATATTACTTCATTGTTTTATTTATGGAAACTCAACTCTTCCCCAAGACCATTGGATGAGTTTGAGCAATTCTGCTTGGGAAGAAGATAAGATAAAATGAAGGAAGATTAAGATTCCTCTAAATCCTTACTTGCTTTTAGAAGTAAAATTCATTGTCATGGATAAACCTGTGGTTGGTGTCCTTGTGTAAATACCTCAGGGATGGTGTACCCCAGCTGAATCCCAGTTTTAACTCAACTAAAACTTGACATAGTTCAGAGAATAGACATACTTATATGTGCTCGCTTTTCTCCTACAAGTGTATTAGAGAGAAGGGTTTTGACTGCATCACATGTGAAGGCACCTCTGTGCTGCTCTAGTGTTTTACTATGGCCAATTAACTGAACTGAGAAGCAGACTCTGTTGTGCTGCTTCTTGGCTCCTGTTAAGATTGTATCAGTTAGCATTAAAAAGACAGTCTTTATTCTGGCTGGCCTGAGACTTAGGAGAACATGAATGTGAGATCTGAGAGCTCTTTTTGCATCTTATGTGTGCTTCCTGGAAAGAAATCTGATTGTAACTCTTGCACTCAATCCAGTAATGAAAAGTAATGTGAAAGATTGTCACCAACATGTTTCTTGTAAACACTGAGATCCAAACTGACTATTAGCTTTTAGAAGCTGCCATTATAAAAGTCTCTGACTAAAACAATCCTCAGTGAGCAAAGATTGCTAACAAGATTACAAAGGTACCAGGTATGTGTTAAGTAAAATCTAAGTCATGGCAGATTAAGATCATGTATCTACAAGAGAACAGGGAGTCACCCGGGCCATTGCATAGTAGCAGACATCGGCATCCTTGAGCACTGCAAAAGCTCTGCTCCTTTAGTTGCAAGACCTGCTATGTGAATAGTCTGGAGACACAGATCTGGCAACCATGAAAGAGCCAAACTTGAAGGAGCGATGAAAGCAAACAGAAATGTTTTTCTGTTCCTTTTCCTTCTCATTAGTGCACATAGCTAATGCAAATTAATATAGATGATAGTTTTAAGTTAGACCTCTTCCTGAGTATTGATTTAAATGCCTAATATTATGTACCAACAGTTGAAATTTTTGTCCATAGTTGTTGAAAGAGGACTAAAGTGACTTGAAGTGAAATTAAAAAAGGAAACTGTATTTTGTATTGGCTAAGAACATTTTTCTGAACAGGAGCAGAATAAATTCTTTCCTTGCCTGTTGTGTACACATGGATTGATGATGAAATTTTAAGATATTTAATGTGTCAAACGTATCAATCAAATTCATGCAAGGAGCCATTATATCCCTAGCAAGTACCAAAAGAACCTTCACAAGATGTATTATCCAATGTCTTTAGCTTGAAGGCAAAAGTTCTTCAGTATAAGTTTGACCTATGCTAAAGTTGCTCTGGAGCAGAATTATCCAGAAAACATTCTTAGCTGAGCAGGCATTTAAAATGTCTCTTTGCTGGAAATGGAATATAATATTGAATTGGCTCAGAAAATTAATCACAAACATGTCAGTGTGTGAAGGTGATCTCGAACCACGTACCTGCACTTGCTTGGACTCTGTTCTCTGGACTATCATCCTGTCTCCCTTCCTGTTCATCATGTACGTGGAAGTGTTAGTTGGGAGACATGCGTGATGGTCACTAAATGTCATTCTCCTGGCCTGTTTGTTTACCTCTTGTGATGCTACTCAGCAGCTGAGCACCTTGCTGTCTACATAGCGGAGATTTGAATGAAGCACACAGTTCAGATATGAGGGAAAGCTGTCAGGAGGTTGGCCAAGAATACCTTTGACAGAAGAGGCCAATCTGTCATTTATTACTCTAGCTACGAATCTGGATGGATTCTATCCTTGATGAACATAGCTGGCAAACTGGCAACAGTGAACAAGGAGAAGTATGAGTTACCCAACACTTATTTTGCCTCAATCTTTACTGGCACCCTCTTTTCCCATACCTCTCAAGTGAGTGGACCTCGAGGCAGGGATTAGGGGAGCAGAGCCCCTCCCAGTGTAAGAGAAGGTCAGGTTTGTGACTACCTGAGGAACCTGAACATACATTAATCTATGGGACCTGATGAGACACATCCCAGTGTTCAGAGGGATCTGTCTTATGTAGTTGTCAAATCACTCTCCATATTTGAAAAGTAATGGCAGTCAGGTGAAGTCCCCAGTGACTGGAAAAAGGGAAACATTGGACCCATTTTTTAATAGGTAGAAAGGAGGACCTTGGGAGATACTGGCCTGTCAGCCTCACCTTTGTGCCTAGAAACATCATGGAACTGACAAATCTAGAAGCTATGCTAAGGAACATGAAGGACTGGGAGGTGATTTGAGACAGACAGCCTGACTTCAAGGGTAAGTCCTGCCTGCCTGACCTAGTGGCCTTCTGTGATGGAGTGACTGAGTGACTGCATCATGGACAAAGAAGAAGCTATGGATGTCATCTAAGACTTCTCTAAGACCTTTGACATGGTCTTCCACAACATCTGCCTCTCTAAACGGGAGAGATATGAATCTCATGGACTGTTCAGTGGATGAGGAATTGGCTGGATGGTCACATGGAGAGAGTGGTGGTCAAAGGCTCAATGTCTGGATGGAGATCAGTGACGAGTTATGTCCCTCAGAGAACCCTACTGGGACAGGTATTGTTTAATATCTTAATGAAATAATGAAATTAAATGCACTCTCAACAAATTTTCCAATGACACCAAGCTGAGTGATGCAGCTGACAGGCCTGAGGGTTGGAATACCACTCAGAGGGTCCTGGACAAGCTTGAGAATTGGGTCCATGTAAACCTCATGAGGATCAGCAAGGCCAAGTTCGGGGTCCTACACCTGGGTTGGGGCAACCACCAGTATCAATACAAGCTGGTGGATGAAGGGATTGAGAACAGTTCTGTGAAGAAGGACTTGGGGAATACTGGGGGATGAAAAGCTTGACATGAGCTGGCAATATGTGCTTGCAGCCCAGAAAGCCAACCATAACACGGGTTGCTTCAAAAGAAGCATGGCCAGAAGGTGGAGGGAGGTGATTCTGCCCCTCTGCTCTGCTGAGACCTCACCAGGTATGCTGCATCCAGCTCTAGAGCCCCCAACATAACAGGGATGTGGCTCTGTTACTGTGGGTCCAGACGAAGGCCACAGAAATGATCAGAGGAATGAAACACCTCTCCTATGAGGAAAGGCTGAGAGAGTTGGAGTTGGAGTTGTTCAGCCTGGAGAAGAAAGGGTCCAGGCAGGCGTTATTGTGGCTTTTCAATACAGAAAAGAGGCTTATAAGAAAGATAAGGACAGAACTTTTATTAGGGTCTGTAGTGATAGGACAAGGGGTAATATTTTTAAACTAAAAGAGGGTTGATTCTAGCGTAGACTAGATGGAACAAAGAAAATGTTTACAATGAGGGTGGCGAAACACTGGCACAGGTTGCCCAGAGAGGCGGTAGATGCCTCATCCCTGGAAAGGTCAGGTTGGATGGGACTCTGAGCAATTTGACAGTGGAGGGTAAGGACAACCTTCTTCTGCTAGGTTTGCCGAATTAGTAACTTCATTAAATGAACCAGCAAAATTGGATACTTCTGAGTACAGAAAGATTATTTATGTCTGAAACAGGATATATAAGCAGAAGGAGGCAATATACTTTTCGCTTTCCACCTGTGTTTAGAAATTGCTTGTCTTGAAAGGAAGACTATTCTTGTCAGCAGTCATGTCATTGCAACTTGTGATCAGGACAACACAGTGCCCACTGGGCTTCACCATTCAGCAAAGTAGATTTCCTGCTCTACTTCATGTTCAAAGCAAGTTTTTCCCCCCACCTCTCTCCAGTCCCGTCTATAGACTAACTGTTCAAAGTTTCTGGCTGTTATGTTGTACATACACATAGAAATCTACTGTATCAATCTCTTCTGGGAAGCTATCTACTGTAATGTGACAAGAGAACCTGGCTCTATTGGACTGTATTATGTATCAGTTGCCTTCTGGCTTTTAATAAAATTAATGCTGTACAGTTTGACTTTCAAGAAGATCTCAGGCACAAATCAGTCTCTGACTTGTCAGGGAGGTTCCTCGTGGATGAGGGCACTGGGTGACTATGGAAGTTCCTGGTGGAAGTACATTAATTTAAGTGCTTCAGACTAGTAGGGTGAAGAGCTGAAAGTATGGATATCTCTGAGAAGTCCTTAACTGGGTTGTCCTCCTGTTATCTAGGTCTTAGCATTTTCTCTTTTTTAATACTGTGCCACAAGTCACGTAGATATTCCTGGGGCATTGGGGTCGCAAGCCAGAAAGAATTTTCATCAGTCATGAGTGCTTAGCACCTCTGAAAATGAAAAGCCATGTGGACAAAGGAGACCATTGATGCAGAAAGTGCAAAAACTCTCTTTTATGTACCAGTGTAAAGTAATTGTGTAAAGCAATAACACTTCAAAACCAAGATGTCTGAAATAGTAACCTCCTTCAATATAACATAAGCCACATGAAACCAGTACCAATAGCTCCTCTGATCCTGGCAAGAAAGCTGCCAGCACTGAGAATGCAGCTTGAAACCCATGTAGCTCCCCCATTTGACTTCATATTTATGATCTTGTGTAGGCAGTTGAGAGATGTATATGATCCTCATCATAAAAATCAGTCTTGTTAATGTTCATGATTTGCAGGTGTCTTTCAGTAGTTCTGACACTATTTCTAGATTTTTGGAAGACTTTAAGAGAGTTGGACGTTGAACCTTTTTGGGGAATTTTATTGGAGGTATCTTCTCTCCACACTTGTGAGCTCCTAGTATGTTCCTGGAAAGTGACTGCTCTTATATGACCACTTTCTCCTTTTCTACTATGGTTTCCCCATTATGGTGCTGAAGTTATCTACTAACAGCTGTATGAGGCTGGGTCATTAAGCTCTTCCTCTTACTAGCTGCACTAGATGACTTCATGGACCAAGGCAAAACATGGAAGGTGATATGAAATGTGCAAATCAAATACTCATATTAATGACTCCTTCTTCAAGTCACACATGCCTTATATCCTGTGACTTCACATCTGTCCCCATGATATGTTCCCATGTGTTTTGTACCTTTCTCAGTGTTCTTGAACCTCACTAACCAAAGGAAAGAAACACTCCAGGAGCTAGTTCATCATGTACTATGGGGAAATAGGCTTCTCCTTTCCAGACTCATCTTCTGAAATGGATTTCCAGGCTTGCGGTTGCCGTACAATCAGTTATGCTGGAGAAATTTGTTGTTGTTGTTTTTTTTAACCTGGTAACTGCAAAAATTATTAAAAGCTATTACTAGTCATAGATTCTGGTTTTTCTGCTGAATCACAAGTGCTGGTGGAGAATAAAAAGGGGACCGAAGAAATCTGCTGTTTGCCAGTCTTGGGGGAAGCATAGAGCCTTCAACCAAAATGGAATCCTACCCACTCTCTATAAAATAGCCTGTCTCAATAATGAGCCATAGCTGAAAAATCCCTTCCTGTTATGTTATGTTTCTGCTAGTAAGATTAAGGATGGGGAAAAGCATTTACCAGGCTTTGAAGTATGTTACTGCTTTTGCATTACTTCTTTCCTAAATTGCTCCTTAGACCTGCCCTTAAACAAAAAGTTACTCAGATTTCTTGTTTGATCAACTGGCTATCAGAGCTGATCGTTGCCTACTTTTTCTTCAGGCTGTTCCTGAAACTCAGCCCCCTTGGCTCTTGGTACCTTTTCTTTACGGAAGAGGTAGAAATCAGATCTCAGGTCTTTTGAGTTTAAATTGATGTTGTAGTATAGGGTGGGCTCTGTGGGAGAGGGTCCTCCACAGATTCATGAGTGTTTTTCTGCTCCATGTGCCAGCTAGAAGCATTTTGGGCAGAAAACATTTTTATATTTTTTAAGTGAGGATGAGTTCACTATGCTATCTGGAAATGAAGGGGTAGCATCTGTGGACTGTATATGACTTTGCAGGTAGATTTTGGAAGGGAATGAAAAGGTAGTGAGACAGTGTTATATCAATACACAGACTTTTGGCAGAGGAGATATGTACCTGCGATTTTTTACTGCCTTCTGTTTTATGGTGGCATAAGTGTGGTGTTAGCCTAGTTATATGTGTATGGACTTTGTATTAAGTTAGAAAATGGGCATCTAGAATAGACTTTTCCTCAAGTCATTAAAAGAAGGCAGTTCATTGCCTAGAGCACCATATAGTTTTTCCCAACTTTAATGTTTCTGTGATTTCGTGTGCAATGTCATAACTAAAGTACCAGTCTCTTTTTACTGTTAGTTCCTGAGAATGTTATCACAGGCAGAGCTGCTTACTCATAGCTTTTTCTAAGGTTAGAGCAACCCTTTAATTTGCCTAGTAGCAGTTCTCATCAGTATTCAGGAGCAGAATGATACAGTAAAGGAGACCAATCTGCATATACCACAGTATCTGTTTCAATATGTTTGGAAGTATCAAAGAAATATTTTTATTGTAGCTAAGCTCATCACATATGCAGAATATCAAGGTCAGTGCATGACAGTATTAAGGAAAAACAGTAAATGCAGAAGATAACTAATTTATCTCTTGGGAATGCTATTTCACGCACTGACACATTTTCCTCTTTAGCATCAATCTATAAGGCTGAGTTCTGTGAAGTGCTTTAATTAACATATCATCATGTACTTATTTATGGTGTCCTCAAATTATATTATCAAAGTACAACATTCTATTTTCCACCTCCACTCTATAAAATGCTCCAAGAACTGAATATTTATACAAAACAGTGATTTTTGAAAATAAATATTTTCAATCCTATTTTACATGTGTATCTCAGTATGCTGTCAAACTTTAATTGCCAGCAGCCAGGCAAAGCATATACTCTTGAAAAGTAACAGGTCCCTGTTACTTCTTTTCATCTGGCTATCTGATAAAACTCCTGTAAAATTAGTATTCAGCACCTCAGAATCCATGCACACAGGACTGGTATAATTTGTCTTTCTGACACACTTAACCCCGCAACTGGGTTCTTTGGTCTCTTTGATAGAACAGTAAGATTAAAAGTAATTCTTTCACTTTCTTTAAGTCTTTGCACAGAGATACAAGAATCACTCCTTATCCCTGCAGTAGGTTGGATCGTGCTTACTTGCTTGCTGCAAGTTTGATTTAACACAAGGGGAACAGTGATATGAAAACCACTTGAAAAAACGATGCATTATTGCTCATAACTTTAGTTCATTGATAACTTTTATGTAATTGTATACGCCTTCTACCAGCCTACGATATAATTTCTCTTAATTGCCTAGGAAAAACTGTCTCTCATTGATTCTACAGTAAATGCAAGAATAGCTGTTGCTAAGTGCTGACAGTATGCTCAGCCTTAGTACATACATGGAGGTATATAGTTTGTAGCCAAAGTAGCAGATAATACCAGCTTCATCTTTCGAAAATTACATTTAAAAACCTGACACCTTGCATTCAAATACCTGCTGTGGTTTGCTTTGGGTATGTTAGGTTCTATCAGTGGTGTGAGGCTCAGGAAGCCGTTCATTAGTGCTATATTCAGGCACACTTGCATCTGACTGCAGAGCCAGTGTTACTAACTTCTAATGATGCCATCTCCTGGTGAGTGACGTCTGTGCTGGCGTTGTGATCTAGGAGCAGTACAGAGAATATGGAATATAAACAGCAAAACCAACAGGGCTGAAGTAGCAGTGTGTGCACACTAGGGGTTTTGCCTTGGAGTATGGAGCCAGACTGTGTGGTGACAGATACTTTATTAACTGTCAGAAAAGAAACCATCAGCTTTTGTCAGTTGCTGAGGGCAGTTCATTCTTCCTATGCGCTTGTACAGTGCCTAGCACAGCAAAATCTCAATCTTGGTCAGAGCTTGTAGGCATACTATTAATAATATAGCCACATTTTAACACAGTGATGTTGCTTGCAATTCATGTTTATGGCTTTTAATGTTATTGTTTACAATGAATCAGTGCACAGATTGCTAATAATGTCTTGTCGTCTTTGCTTCATTTCTTTGTGCTTTCTCTTTCTTCACTTGTAACACTTTCAGTGACTGCAGCATAAAAACTTGCTCCAGAATTGCCTTTATTCACTCGGCATGTATGTGTGCACACTAATGTCCATGCAACAGTGCCAGTTCATTGGCTTGGTAGAATTTTAATAAGCAGCCTCTTCGCAAATACTGGATGAATCTAAACTTTTAACACTGGTAATAAATGGCATCTTCGTGTCCTGGTGAAAGGTATGCTGGCTGCATTGGAGCATGCCTGTGTAAAACAATGAAAACAGCTCTGTCTGTTCAACAAAGTAAATGGGACTGAGTATCTTACCATGTGATCCTGTGGGAGATCAAATTACTGGTTATTTTTGCCTTCTTAATGGACTTAGCTTGCTACACTACACATTGTAGCGTACATTTCATATCTTAAATTATGCCTATTTTTTTTCCTGGAACTTCTACAGATTTCAATATCTTTTACAAAGTGAAGATGATGAAATGGCGTGTAACATTCCATCAATAGTGTCACTACTACCAAATACAAAATTGTATTTTTCTCTTGTCCCCATGGGATGTTGTACTGCTTATACATACTAATGGGAATTCATGAGCAGATTTTCTGCCCATTGATGTTTATTTCTTTCCATTGTCTCTACTTTCCAGGTTGCTGTCTTCTTTTGAAAATAGGACCTACATTCTTTCTAAGTAAGCTATTAGCATTAAAGCAGTGGTTATCGTAAACAGTATTGGCTTGTCTAACTGTGGGCTTCCCTTCATCTTTGCTCCTTGTCTTTGCTACATTCTTGTGTCAGTAAAGATGGTCTAGCTGGAAACTTTAATAAAAACAAGAAACAAACTTTTGAGTGTCTGAGTGGACCTCAATGACAGCATGGCTGTGCCTGATACCAGTACAAAGGGTACAGTAGACATATGTCTTTGTGGTCTTGTTATCACCTCAAACTACTTAAGAAAGTTGCAGTATTGGGCATATACTCTGCACCTGGAATACTCATTTGCTACCTAGTTTTACCTGCACTAATGAACCCCTGTTGGAGTTGTTAAACTGGAGTTTGGCCTATGTATATTTTAGCACTGTTGTCTTACTGTTGAACTTTTGCAGTTGTTTCTGGTTATCAATACTTATGATAGGCATGCCACTAAAGAAGATGTGCTCAGAAAAAAGGAAAACACAGCATAGGAACGTACTGAATTGGCTTTTCTTGTATGTTATTACACTGTTGGAGATATTGTACTGCACAGCATTTCTGCACAAGTCTTTTTTTCCACTGAGCTGCTACTCACACATCCACATAGACAGAGATGGGGTATAGCCTCTGTGAAGAACAGTGGAAGGGAGATACACAGAGGAGGGAGCACACTCCAGTATTTCTTGTTTCCTCTGAAGACGTATGTTAACAGCAATAGGAAATTTCCAGATATGTTACCAATATGCCTCATAAATGTTACTCACTAAATTCAACACCAGCTTAGCAGATAGGAAAACCGGGCTCAATTAATTTTCAGCATCACATGGCCTTCATAATCTACCTTCAAAGCTAAAGACATTGTTTACTGACAGTCTGTTTTCCAGCTAGGATTTCCTTCTTGTACAGGAAGCAGCTTTGTTACTGGTGTTGCATTATATAGATTTAAGGTCAGGGAACATTGTGACTGAAAGAAAAAGGCTGATGTGTAAAACATGGGACTTGACAAGTCTGTTAATCTTCCTTGTTTTTTTAAACTTTCTGGTCCAAGAGTCTTCAGAAGAGTTCATGTACAAAGTCAGGTGGGAAGGATCTTTGACACCTATTCTTTTTGATCCTGACTCTCTGCTTGTTCTGTTTGAAGATGCTCTTGCAAAGATTGTCTTTTCAGCATTGTACTTCTTTATCTTTAATTAAATTATTCATGGTACTCCTTTCCATACTTTTTGGAAAGATGTAATCGGAGTGATATGAAAACAGGAAGCATGACTTTCTCCACAAAACTTTCTAGAATTTTACTACATAGTTTCTGTCAGAACAAGAGACAGAACTGTCTGTTTCATTTGTCTATATATGAGATTACCTCTTAATTAAAACCTTCTGAAATGTGTTATGAGTGAGACAAGCCACATAAAGCTTTCTGTTCAGTGGGCAGATACAAGTACCATATCAAACAGAAGGGACAAAAGACACTTCTGGTAAGAAATGCAGGCTATTTTGTGCCATGTCTATACAGGAACTTAATGTTCAGCACTGTTGTACTGTTTGATGACAGAAGATTCTGTATGGATGAGTTAAAAATGTCTCGTGTAGTTCTGCCAGACCAAGTCTTGTGACTCGAGGCCTCATAAGCTGTATGTCTATTTCTGCTCAGAAGTCTCTGTGTCTAGTGAAAGACAACAAGGTATGCCCCAGTCAATGTGTGAAGCTCAAAGAACCTCAGTTGGCCGAAAAAGAGATCTTCTAAGTCCACAGGGCCAGCTGCCAGGAGACTCAGCCAGGACAATGTGCCTTCTCTAACTAGTGGGATCATAACGCTGATGCCCTTCTGGCTGACTGCTTTTGAGCTTTTACTAGTGCTTCTGTTGTGGTGGTACACTCACAGCATTTTATCTGGACATCATCATACAGAAAAATATCTGAACTGAAATCTCACAGGCTGTTTTTTTAAATTATAGTTCTGTAAAGATGTGGTTGGGCTGCAGAAGATAGACAGTGGCTAATGACAACCATTGCTTGCCAGCATGTACCTGAAGACAAATGCTAGGCATGCATAAGGCATTTGGTTTTGTTCCAGTGGCATATGGCAACTTCATGCCCTTAACAAGAAGTCACCCTCACAGCAGCATCAGGAAAGGGCAAGGTC
>NW_010161996.1:8869-11088 GCF_000695765.1 Mesitornis unicolor | reverse complement strand
GTAGGGAACTATATTCTTTCATGTCTTCTCTGACGAAGAGTGTGCTTTGTAGTCACAAGGAGTACTCATGAAGCTTGGGTAATTTTGCAGAGTGCAAGTATACAGTTACTTGGTTGCTGTTTAGTCTCTCATGCTCATACATGACTGTGCTGTAAAAAGGTGAGATAGGCTGCAAAATACACGTAGCGATTGCAGGGTGACTAGATAGGCCTCTATAAGACATATGCCTGTAACTTGCAATTCATGGGGCTGCTCAGTACATGAGTCAGCCTGCTGTACTATATGACCATGCTAATAAAAGGAAGCCAAAATATAAAGTTGCTATATACTTCCTCAGGCAAATGAAACTGCTGGGTGTACATCAGACTGCTGATGTACTGTTGGAGTCAATGAAAGACAAATAATTAAATGTGTGGGGGTAGACCTTAAGAATCTTAAATATGTAAATTAAAAAAAAACAACTCTAGATAAACAGTTGTGGGATATTACTTCTGATTCAGTTTTGATTGGCTGGGAAAAAAAGGGTCTTTTTCACAGTTATAGGTGAGGGAAGGCTATTGGCACCTATGGGCACCATTAGCACTTGTCAGGGAAAACAGAAATTCCTCTCTCCTTGCTAGGAATAAAGTCGCATTGAGAGATAAACATCAGATACTCAAAGAGCCGAATGAGTGAGACTTTCTCAGCCTCTAGTGTGTGCAAGTTACTTTTTCAGTTTGTGTGAGGAAGCCTTGGTGCACTAGATGGCCCTTATACAAAACAAATTACTTCCTTTAAATGGGCAGCATGTTAAGGGTAGATGGCAGCATCCTCCTGCAGATCTGTGCTGGGCTGCAGAGCTACAGTTCTGGGGGCTCTTGGCTGCAGAGAAGGCAGACCCCACTGCCACACTGCTCCCTTGGTCTGGTGTCCTTATCAGTGGCATGCCCTGAGGAGTGGTGGAGGCTGGAGTGATGGCAGGGGCGAAGCCAGTTGTGGCCTGCACCATTTGTTTTAATTTTGGAGTCAACTGTGAGGAGTGAAAGGTCTAATGGCTTTGGGGCCTGTGAAGCATTTGATAAATATTTCTCTTTGAGAGTCTTCTCCCTGCTCAAAGGTAGCTCCATATAGAGAGGGCATGTGCATGAGCTTGTGGCAACAGATGTCAGTTTTGCTGAGATGTGCCATGTTTGACGGAGTGGCCCATAAAGAGTTAGCATGGGGCTGGAAAGCAAGCAATGCTGTTTGCTATAAACAAATCTTACCAAAGTGCCTGTAATTGCACTGTTAGAAGGTTGTCCAGGCCTACATGGTAGGAGAGGAAAATAATGCTTTCTTTTATCTGTTCTTGGAAACAGCTGGAGACAGATAAAAGCGGAGACAGTTTTAACTTAAGCAAAGATTGTGACTGTGTGCTTTCCTTTGTTCCTCACTGCTTTCTGTTTTGGTGTTTCTCAGTTATATTTTCATTTGAGAACAAGACTATGCATGGGACAGCTTCTGAATGCTTTTACTTTTTTCCCCTTATTTTTTTCTTAAGGAGATACCTGTTTCTCTACAAACTCAATTCATTGGGTGCCTCTTCTTCAGAGGTATGCAAGGACAACAGACTGTGCTCCGTTCTGCCAACCCATGGCAGCTGCCAGAGCCCTGACACAAAGACTAGACAAACAGCTTCCAAAACTAGCCGTCACCAAGGGTATGTTTTGTCATAGTATGGTAGATGTAAAACAGTCTTGAAGCAATAATTTTCAGATTTTCCAGTAATACAGAACGCAATGGCATCAGAGAGAGAAAAGGAACTGTTGTCCTAAAGACAAAAAACCCCCTTATATATCTTCTTCCAGGTACATACATTTCCAGGAGAAAATTTTAAAATCCTTGCATTTAGAGTGAGTAGTGATTTACGCTGACGTTAATTAGAATCACTTACAGAGCTAAGTTTGCCATGCAATGCTTTGCAACTGTAGAAACTGTGCCTTGCTGCTTCTAATTAGTTGCCTCAGACTGATGTTTTGGAACAGCAGGAAAACGTTGCTTTCCTAGACTTTTCAATTGCTCTAATTCTTCAAGTCATACCAACCCAATAATATATAGCTCCATCACACTGACTCCTGCAGGCACATAGGCTCATCTACAGAAGAAATTATTCCAGATCAACTTTTCCTGATTAAATCTGTTGTGGATGTTACTGCAACAGAAATAGCTCTTCTGTTATAAAACCTCCATTAGGCCACTCT
>NW_010161996.1:7847-8838 GCF_000695765.1 Mesitornis unicolor | reverse complement strand
TTCCTTTTGTTAATTGCAGTCTTTTATGGCCTTGTATGTTTTCTGCAGGAATAAAAAACAAGTATTACTTCAGATACACTTTTACTATATAATGTACTTTCCACATATCTTGCTGCTTTCCCTCAAAAAGTAAAGCCTATTTGAAGCACATTGCAAGCTGTATTGCCTACAGATTTCTCAGGTATGCTTTACGGGAAGCCAAGATGTTTTCAAAATGGCTATCCTACCAGTTCAACATTTGATTATAAATAAAGACATGACTACTTTCTTCCAGCTGTTCTCTTTGATATTTAATTGTCCTAAGCTGGTACCTCCTTTTCAAAGTCTCTGGAAACACAGATATATGGGTACAGATGAGTTAGATGTTTTCACACAATGACTCCCTACAAAAGTCTGTTACTAAAATAGATTAAAAGGCAGATACAATATTATATAATTTGTTGGTGATGTATTCTTTTCTGCTTAATAACTGGGTGGTTGTCTTGGTTTGTGGTACCAAAGAAATTAATAAAGAAATTTAAGATTTAAAACTTTTTAAAGTAATTAAGATTTTATATATCAATAATATCTCTAAGGTCAACAAAATGGTGAATCTTATTGTTTCCATGTGGTAGCTCCACATTCAAAGAATGAAGGTACATTTTAGGCTTTTCCTTGCAATTTTTTTAAATGAACTTGTTTCTGGTGTTTTATAAACGTGCATTACAAATGCAGTTAAATGTTCCAAACATTTTTAGATTTACTTATATTTAAATGCTATATAAATCAAGACAGTTTTCCTACAGAAGTTTAAAGAGGTTTCTCTTTGGTGACCTTTTAGAAAGAAAAGAGGCTTTTATATATCTAAGATGTGCAGTAAAATAAACTCTCAGAAGACCAGTAAGTATGAGCTATGTGTTCTTAAGAAGCATATACTTCCTAAGGTTATGCATATGTACAACTCAGCTATAATAAATAATAATAGAAACTGAAAGACTATATAACTTTTAGA
>NW_010161996.1:4133-7815 GCF_000695765.1 Mesitornis unicolor | reverse complement strand
ACATTCCTTATCTCTGATTTTCAGATTGTTCATTTTACCCTGCCCTTTTCTTACTGTTTTGTAATTGTATCCAAGACAATGACAAATGGTAGGTAAGACTTTTCAAGTTTAAATAAACCCAAACATAAAAGCCCTTCAGAAATGAAAACAGCTTTATTTGTTAAAATAGTTGTACTGTGTACAAAGGAAATTACGATAATTTACAATAGTTAAGGCATAGAACATTGGGGCTTTTTTGCTTCCACTGGAAGAACAGTATTTTAGAACTAAAGAATCAATAGAAGCAGACATTGATAGTAGTAATAAAATAATAATATAATAATAAATATTTCACATTAATATAATCTGAATTTATAATAATCCAAGCATTTCAGCTTTAACTAACACAACTTAATCCGCATCCAACATATAGGTAGAAGTGTCTTTTGTCATTCACAGAAGAAAAAAGTTCTATGACTAATGGTGAGGGTTACATCAACCCCTATATATTTCCTTTTGTCCAGTTTCACAACTGCCAGCAGCAGAGCTCCAGGAGGATGGTGAGCAGGCAAGTGAGTACAAACACTGTTTGCTGTAATCTTAACCCATTAGAATATAGTCTGGTAATTTCCTCATTTTCTGATTTCAGTTCTAAAAAAATATCAAGAAAATAAAAATGGTTAATAAATAAAATATGCACATTTTAAACATAAGGATTTGCAACGTACTTTGAAAGTCCTCTGACATCTCACAGGTACTTAAGTTAAAGGTATCAGCTGTTAAAGCCAATCAAAGAGGCTGTTCTCAGGGGAGAGATGTGAATAGATGTCCCATCAATGATCGTTTGAGGAGCAACTGATAGCACTTATCAGCTCTTGCAGGCATTAATCTCAGAATAATCAAAAGTAAATACAAAGCAAGAGCAAGCTCTTCACAAGAGGTATGCACTCAAGTCTGCATGTAGCCTTTTAACCCTTCCTTTAATAAAATGGTGCTTCATTTACTAGCACAAGCAGAAAGCCATGCCCTCATGCATGTCAAAGCCAGAGTCCCTGCTCAGAGGATGAGCAGATAATTCTCCATCACCTTTACTGCCTTTGTTAGGCTCAGCTCAAGAGCAGTAAGCAGTAGATTGCTTTTATTGAGTATGAAAAAGCCTGTTGGGTCTTTCGTTAATGTAATGGGGTACAATAGGGCTGATTTGAAGGTCAACACCCAAGGGAACTTGAGTATTTAACTCTTCTGACAATCAAGTTGGATGTCATACATAATTAGTCAACATCAAAGACTTCAAGGCAAAAGTGGTTTGGTGGGGAGTTTCTGGTTTTGGTGGAGTTTGTGTGTTTGGTGCGTTTTTTTGTTGTTGGTTTTTTTGTTTTGGTTTGGTTCTGGGTGTTTGTTTTTTTTGTCTGCGGTTGCAAAGATAGGAATGTCACCTTTCTTTCACATTTGAAAGAACTTATTTGAACTTATGGTCTTATCACACGGTAGGGCATATCCTCGGAACCTGAGGCTCCAGTTTTGAAATCTGTATTTACTTCTGAGATGGTGGTATACATAATGACTCACAATGCACTGCTACTCAGATAGATAGGAATCTGGTCAGGAAAGAAGAAGCTGGTAGTCTCTTGGGGTGCAAACGAAGCTATTTAGGTCTGTTGTTTTCTTACCCTGCTAACTAGTGATATTGGCTCAACTGAAAGAAAGTATATTACAATGCAGGGTGGAATTGACACATCATAGATGGAGAAGGGCAAGAATATTTTGCACTAACTTTGCAACTAGAGATAACATTGAACTCTTACTAGTTATCTCAGAGTACTGAAAATACTCTAGACCTTAGTAGCCAGTTGTCCATGGAAAATAAGTATCTGTAAAGCAATCCTTCAAGTTTCTATGCTAGCTGATATACTGATTTCAAAAATATTCAAACCTTTATACAGGGATTTTCACAGGTTGATGTATAAAGACTTGACTTAAATATAGTGCTTTTGAGGAGACTGGGTGCTACTACTTTATACTGATCAGGTCTATGGTTCCATGCCTTTTGTGAAGTGTGGTCAGTCTTTGAACTCTGTACAAAAATATTGTGAAGACTGAGATACATATCTTAAAATTAGGTTCAGACTAGTTTTCTGCTATTTGTGTGTTAAGTAGCTTATGCAAGAACACGCAAGTACTTGTTTGTAAAAACTACTTTCTACTAATACCACACCAGCTTACACTACTGTTTTTAGTCTTTCCTCATCTAAGAAACATTTTTAATGCTTGGATGTAGTTTAGTTATCTAATTATCTTGGTTAAGTGGGAAGTCATAGACATGTGCAGGTTTTGCAAAGCAGAGAAGCATTTAATCACTGTAATTTTCAATTAAAATAGGGAAAAGTTTACTACTGCACAGGATTGTAAAGATCTCTAAGTATTTTATGTTATGTACTATATAGGCAACAGCAATATTATTTGTTGTCTCACTAATGCATTCTCTGAAGCAAAGCAGGCCACTGCAGGAGTCTAGAGCACATACAGCATCCTCTGAGTACCCCATGTTTGCAGAAGGCAATTCTGTTACCCAAGACAAAAACCATTCGATTCAATGCCATTCCTTACCACAGTTATCGTGCATTATTTCTGAGAGACAGTTGAGAGTGCCATAGCCGCACCGACACAGCCAACAGCCCTTCAGCATCCAGGTGCCGTGAGCAACGCTGCCGCAGTTGCTGTCAAGGACAAAGGAGACATTTGGTACGATTACACCACAGAAAACAACCATCCAGAGCAGCTCACTCATTCTGGTTTTGGTCTGGTTAATTTTTTACCTCTGCCGCTCATCATGTTCACAATATCTTCCAGTGAAATGCTTTAGGCATGCACAGAAAGCCCCTAGGATACAGGTCCCTCCGTTTTGGCAGCAGTTTCTGTTCAGTTTTTTACCTGCAAGTCAATATTACAGAGGTTACCAGGCATCCCGAGGGGCTCCGAACCTCCCCTTTTCCTCACGTCTCTCCAGCTGCCAAACGATCTTAAGGATATCTAGTTTTATTGTCTTTAGAGACAATAAAATTATCTGCCTGTTAAGAGTGTTTGTTCAGTTAAACCCAGTTTGTTTAGTTAAGGATTAGAAGAAAACTACTAGGGATTACAGGATGGTCAAGAAACAACGCTTGGCAAGTCCTGCCCGTACCAGCAGCAGCATATATTAAAGTGAAATATTTCACTTTGACGGAGGCAGGTTTCAGTAATGCTAAAAAACGGGCTATTGTTACCGGGAAGCGGTGCTTATTTCTGCAGAAAGGAGGCTTTGTTACTGGGAAGAGTTGTTTAGTTTTGAAAGGGGAGGGGAACGCTCCCTCAAGGCTTTCTCAGACTCCTGGGACTAAGTAGCAATCTAAAACTGAATGTATGTGGGTGGGAACATTAGTCCTTGTTTCTTTTTCTGTTAGTACTGTTCCTTTCAGACAGCTCAAATCCTCACCCCTCCTTTTTTAGGTTGTTGTCCTTTTTTTAATTAAATAATTTTTTGTCACGAAACATGGTGAATTTAAAAAAATTAACAGACTTCTACAGAATTTTACAAACACTTTTGCAAATCCAAGGGACCAACCCTTTCTTGATTCCTAGTATCATTCCCTGTTTTCCACCAGGTAATGAGAGTTTTGGAGGTAAGAGAAACCCTGTTCTACCTTAAATTTTTGTCACCATTTCC
>NW_010161996.1:0-4102 GCF_000695765.1 Mesitornis unicolor | reverse complement strand
GCCCACGGAAATATTTTAAGGGACCTGCCACAGAAAATCAAACAGCTGGAATCTTCAAGGCAACAGTCAAAACACTGATATAATATTTTAAAAAGCAATTTTAATAGTATTTAAATTAATAATGTTACCTACTCTCTGTAATCCCAGTGAAAGGTACCAATTCCCTGGAATTCTGTTGCTTTCTGCTTTCATAACTCTGATTCATGTCACTGAGAGCATTTATAATAGTCCCTTCGTTTTTGGGCTGGTGCTTTTGTGCTGTGGCATTGAGACTTTTCACATCTTCACGTTCTTCTTTTTCACGGCCTTGACAATAATTGCATATGTGGGAGAGAAGGACTGCTCTTAATGAAGCAATACATACTGTAAATCTACCAGAGAAACAAGCGAGGGGGGAGGGAGCAGAAGGAAGCACGAATTTTTCCTTACCTTTTCCTAAATGAACAGCCTGCCAAACCAGAGTAATCGTGAAAAGAAATCTACAATAAATAAAGAACTGAAATAAATTTGTGCTGATAAGACACAAACACCAAAATCGTGGGTGGGTGGAGCTTTTTCAGAGCTTTATCAACCACTGATAATATAAACGATAAATATTTTATGTCAGCAGTAATTAAAATTAATAGAACAAAAAATCTTATTAAGCTTGAAAACTGGAGTGGGGAGGGGGAGGGCAGAGGGCAGGGGCATACAGATTAGGCGTGCTTCCAGAAAGCTATGTATTCCATGCATTTGCTGGTTGACAACCAGTATATTTCTTTACCACAGCTAGGTTGCCAGCAGTTGCAAAAGCAGCAAAGGCAAGAAAAAAACATTAGCCTTCACTTCACCGGCAGCTCCAGGTACATTCATTTCTTTCAGCTTCCTGGCCTAATTATCAATTAAAAAAAAAAAAGCACCGCTGAAAGGAAAACCATCCTTGTCTACAGAAGGTCTCTGGCAACTCAGGCAGCCTTACCTAACATGATTTCCCCCGTACATTTTCTGGCAGCCTTAATACCCGTGAGATCCTCCAGGAAAACTTGAGCAGAGGGAAGAGGTCCAAAGCCCCTCACTGCAGGCTGTTGCATGCAGCAGTCCTCACACCATACAGAAGAAGAGAAGGAGAATGGATGAAACTTTTCTTTTTCTGTTCAGCTTACACGATAGTTGAAAAGACATAGTTCTCAATTACAGCGCTTGCTGAGCCCTCACTGAGGTCCTGACAGGCTGGGACCATCTCCCTCTGGGCTGTAACTCTCTGGCCTTCCTCGATTTACATGCACTGCTGAAGGGTGGAGCAAAGTAGAGGCGTCCACTGCTGGAGTAGACTTAAGGGCCCATGACCACGAAAAAGCCCAAACCAGGATGGTCTCAGCTCCAGCGCATTTCTTAACATAAACAACCTTGTACCACCACATACTGCATGAGGAAGAAAAAACTGTTCTGCAGAACTGCAATAGGTATATAGTAAACTGCAGCAGGTACGTAATGCATCTTAAAAGCCCACTACTTACATGTCTTGTCTTTACAAGAGTTTATCCACAGGGGGCTCTGCTTTATGAAATGGTACCACTTTGCAGCACAGATAATCCTTAGAGCCTGCATTAGAGATTTCTACCAACAGTACTATGGAAAGCAGTATAAGGCTCCTGACAAAGGTTTGTTGTCTTACAAGAGCTGTTAATAAAGTCTTGAAATACCTTTTGAAACTTTTTTACTATTAGTAAAATTAAACTCATTAGTGAGTATTCCTAATCTAAGTCCACACAATATCAGCAAATTGTTAGATCTAATTTACCATATGCACTGAAATGGGCTAGGATCACTCACAGAAATTTACTATGGCTTAACAACATCAGCAAAACGACCTGTGGCTGGACAGTGGTAAAAAACAAGCTCTTGGCAGTTTTTTCTCAAATGGCTCTACCTGTACCCCAGAGTGCACATGGCCTTTGCCTAAGTTGTAACAGGAAACCACAACAATAGAGCTCTGCTTTGTTTTGGGATTTTTTTTGGGGGGGGGCATGTGGAAGAGGGATGCTTTCACTGTGCCAGTGCAAAACAAGCTAGTACAAGTTACATTTTGGCTAGATGTATGATCATAGCAGACATATGGGTCAGAACTTTGCTGAAGAAATGGCTATACTGGCTAAAGTCATTGTCATCTCTTGTTTGTAACTCCCTGTGGCTGATACTTGTCAGCTCTGCCCCATCTAAACTAATGGCTTGGAAGCTGCAAACACCTCTCATCCAATTTGTTACAAACACTGGCTTATTTTATAAAAAGACCTGTCCAAATTACTGAAGTAGATAGAGAGTGTTCTGAGGACATGTTCTTTCATGTCTCCTGTGGAGATGCTGATCTCCAACAAGAGGATAGGAGTGCATCACTGGACATGTGAAATGGCTCTTTCTGCAGCAAGTGTTTGCAGGTAGTGCTCTTCTGAGCTACATTAATCTTGGTGGATAAGGCATTCCCAGTGCAGGTACAACTGTTGACTCCAATTGACCTAAGCTCAACCGTTTCCTTGTAGATGTAGGCTAACTCATTTAGCTTCATGGTAACTTGTTTCATGGTGTGTTTTATGTTTGCTACTAATTTAAATTGATTTAGATGAAGATATTCTTGTTCCAGACTTGTATCAAAGTATTATGTCTTTTGTAATTGAGAGTCTGTGATTTACATTTGTGTGTAATTTAGCTGAATCAGTGCTAGAAGAATTTATATGCTAGCAGTTGTAGGTAAGATGTTTGATAGAAAAAATATTATGATAAATATCACAGCATGTTAATTCTGGAAGGGATTTCGGTTTTCCTATCTTAAATAGCAACAATTTTCAAGAGACAGATTACTCACACCATTATGCTGTCTGCCTCTATCTGCTGTGATTCATAGGAACTTCTAAGCTAAACATGTATTACGGTTTAAGTACTTGCTTGAAATCTGTCACATGCATTCAAGTACTGTTGTGACATGAGATGCTGTTCTGAGTTAGGACTGTAAGATGTTTCACACAAATGAAAAAAAAGTCATTTTTGCATGTGTTCACAAAACATGTATGTTTGTTTTATCAACATATGAAAATGTGTACTTGTGGAAATACTTACAAACAACTCTTGTTTTCATTTGAGTTCTCTAGCTGTATAACAGGGTTAATATTTTGAATTTAAAAAGAACAGCTGTAGTTAAATTTGTTCACTGTTTTTTGTTACTATATTACGAACAAAACTTTAATTTTCATTTTGGCCTAACTGGCAGTATAAATGTAAGTTACAATATCTAGAGGCTGAAACAATGTCATTTAGCAACTAGTTTGTTGGTTTTCCCCTTCCCATAAATCGAAGGCAGAAAAAATAAACAGAAATAAATAAACACGGGAACATCACACTTGCTGGTTTTTTTACTAAATGCAGTGTCAATATAATTCTCCTGGAGAACTTTTCTGGGTATCAGATTCCCATCCCTATACTGGATGTAACTTTCAAAATGGGAATGCTGGTAAAGAAATATTGATAAATTTTCACACCTTGTGCCATTTGTTTAAGATCAGAAGTCATCATTGTAACTGCAAGAGCTAACAACCTGGGGAACGGTAAAGCAGTTGGCAAACATTTCTCACTGTGATATCTTGTTTCTTCCTTCCTTCTCCCTGCAGCCTGACCAGCAAGGCACACATAGGAAAGGGGACAATGTAAATTGTTCTGATGCTGCCTGCCCTATAAAGGTGAGACTGGTGTAACACTGCAGAAAAAGTGTTGCTGCTTGTTGTTGACAGAATCTGCCAGAAAGTGATTGCTTCTGTCCAGGCATTTGTGAAGAGCTGAAGTGAAGGTAGACGCAGCCCCTTTATCAGCTTCAAGTAAGATAAGAGTAGAGCGAACCAAAGAGCTGGTCCTGAGCATTTCAGTCAAGCCCTGTGTACACAGGAGATGGTTAACCGTTAGTTAGGGGTCTTCAGTGTTGTTAGTTCCAACAGCATGTCAAGTAGCCTGTATGGATAAGATTTATAGGGAAACACGTTATTATGTTATTAGTCCACATAATGCCTCTTGTGCTCATCTGGGGAACTGTAGATCTGTATCCTACATCTCCCTCTTGGGCCAGTTGGAAAGGCTCCAG
>NW_010161995.1:0-1209 GCF_000695765.1 Mesitornis unicolor | reverse complement strand
ATCTCCTTGACCAGCTCCTCCTGCAGCGTCCGCCGCAGCGCCCGCTCGTTGGTGTAGTCGAACTTGAACCTGGGGGGGGACAGGGGGACGTTAGGGGGACATGGGGACATCAGGGGTGAGTCCCAATTTGGGAAGAAGCAGCTTAGGGATGGCAATGGGGGTTCAAATTGGTGAGGAGGAGGTTGGGGACACCAAAATGAGACCCACATTGGGAAGAAGGAGCCTGGGGACACCCAGATGGGTCCCAATTTGGAAAGGGGGAGCTTAGGGACCCCAAAATGTGACCCACGCTGGGGAGAAGGAGCTTGGGGACCCCAAAATGGGTCCCAAATTTGGAAAAGAGAAGCTTAAGGACCCCAAAATGTGATCCAAGTTGGGGAGAAGGAGCTTGGGAACCCCAAAATGGATACAAATCTGGAGAGGAGCTTGGGGACCCCAAAATGTGCCCCAAAATTTGGTGGGAAGCAGCTTGGGGACCCCAAAATGTGCCCCAACTTGGGAAGAAGAAGCTTAGGGACCCCAAAATGTGACCCATGCTGGAAAGAAGGAGCTTGGGGACTCCAAAAAGGGTCCCAAATTTGGAAAAGAGGGGCTTAGGGACCCCAAAACGTGCCCCATACTGGGAAACGTGCCCCAAGTTGGGGAGAAGGAGCTTGGGGACCCCAAAACGTGCCCCAAGTTGGGGAGAAGGAGCTTGGGGACCCCAAAACGTGCCCCAAGTTGGGGAGAAGGAGCTTGGGGACCCCAAAACGTGCCCCAAGTTGGGGAGAAGGAGCTTGGGGACCCCAAAACGGGTCCCAAATTTGGAAAAGAGGAGCTTAAGGACCCCAAAACGGGTCCCAATTTGGGAAGAAGGAGCTTGAGGACCCCAAAACGTGCCCCAAAATTTGGTGGGAAGGAGCTTGGGGACACCAAGATGGGTCCAAATTTGGGGAGAAGGAGCTTGGGGACCCCAAAACGTGCCCCAGTTTGGATAGGAGGAGGTTGGGGACCCCAAAACGTGCCCCAAGTTGGGGAGAAGGAGCTTAGGGACCCCAAAACGTGCCCCAGAATTTGGTAGGAAGCAGCTTGGGGACACCCAGATGGGTCCCAATTTGGAAAGGGGGAGCTTGGGGACCCCAAAACGTGCCCCAGTTTGGGAAGCAGCAGCTTAGGGACACCAAAATGTGCCCCAAAATTTGGTGGGAAGCAGCTTGGGGACCCCAAAAT
>NW_010161994.1:29804-74698 GCF_000695765.1 Mesitornis unicolor | reverse complement strand
CAAGCGATTCTGTGTGTGTTTCTGTGTGTGAATGCCTTTAAGACTATGGGTCAGACTTTCTTCTGAAATTAACTGATGCGATCTTCTACAGTCATCCTGAGTGACTTCCTTGTAGAACATACTTCTTTGTGACTCCAGTGTAACTTTTACATTGCTTATGATTGTGAAAATGAGATAGTCAAACAGTCAATAAAACTCTGAAAATCACTTTACATGTCTATGTCCTTCCTTATTAGCATAAATAATCCCAGCTGAGGTCACAGGAGAAAGAGAGAGGCAAAGAAAAGCAGTGAAATTAGATCTACTGGCCTGTTTCTGTGTTTCTTCACCTGTGTGTCAGACTCATTAGACCTTCTTTATGCCTATATAATTTTTTGATTTTTGTCACTAGTTCTCAGGACTCATCCCTTGCTCAAAGACCTTGCATTCCTAAATACCATTTCCAGGTGTACTACCACTCTTGTGAAAACACAAATTCAAGTACTATTTTGGCTAAATGTCTTCAACTTCTGCTTTTTGACAGTCTTTCAAACTGAGATCCTTTGTTCTTTGTCACTTCTACTGTTTTTATAACTCCACTAACCTCTGTCTTTCAACAGACACACAGTTCTGGTGTGATACCTTTCTCTCCTCTCTACGTTGATGCTCTGATTACCTCGTGTTTCTCTCCCCCTCTTCCCACTTTTATATAATCTATGAAATGCATGTGCTCCAGCTGTTAATTCTTGAGTATTTTCAGTTATAACATCTCTGATAGAATTGTGAGATCTGACAACATCACATGGATTTATGCAAAAAAACTGAATTGGTTCAGTATGTCTTTCAGCCAGAAATTCCTCTGTCATTGACAATGTCCTCTTTGAATATTTACCAATAAAAATACTTTGTCTTGTAACCATCAAAGTGCACTGTAAATGTGTAACAAGTCTCCACATGTGATTCTAAACTCAATATGAGGAACCAAAGGAAGGGAAGAAAAGGTAGCTCTATACAGCATGAGAGTGAGTGTTGATAAATAGCCATCAAATTACTTCTGCTTGACCAGAAAGATACTACAAGGTGATATTTAGTACTCTATTAACATGAACGTACACAATTCCACTGCCTGCTCCATTCTTCCATCTTCTCCCTTCTTTATATCATGGTACTGATTGTGGGGTCATATGCTCAGTAATATTTAAATCCCATTACAATAACAAATCTCTGAAAATCTGGGTCTCAATGCAGAATGCCTAGATTTCTGCTCACTGGTAAACTTCACCCAATCTCATATACAGGAGAGCTTTGAAGATGGCCTAGATAGCAGATGGATTTGTTAAGCCAATCCCCTCCAAGTGTGGGTTATTATTTCGTTGTTTTGAATTAATATATTCTCTTAAGGATCTATAGGACTCCACAAAACCATAACAATGTGTGTTCTTTTTATGATTTGTGTGTTAATTAAACATTTCCAGCTCAATGAATGAATTCTGTATAATCTCTCTAGACAATTGAGCTCTGCATCCTTAATTGCTGTGCCATAGGTCAAGCAGATGATAACGTATTTGCTCTAGTGGAAATAAAGAATTTACTCCTCATTCTAATCATTCCGCTTCTCTTCATATACAAGTGTAAAAATCTCCACAGTATTAGAACAGTATAATTAGATAATTGTTATATTCAAAGCTATTTGCCACAGATTAAATAAAATCCTAAATAATTTCAGTTTCTGTCCCTGCTAATTAGCAATTTTTTGTGTGTGTTTCATTTAAGCATAATGCTAGGACCAATTCAGTACTTTTGCCTCTGGGACTCCATTTGTTATGTACTGGTTCCTTAGAGACCTAAAGCAATTAAAATTAAATTGAATTTATAGCTTAATCCTTCCCAGAGAACTACAGGACAAAAATTATTAGAGCTTTCCAGAGGTTTTCTTTTTTTAGAACAATCCTGTTCACTGGCTCAAACAAAGCCCTGCCTACTTGCAATAGCAGTAAATTCACTTCTCTCAACATAAATAATTCTTTTTCTTTCTTATTCTCAACTTTGCACAAACCAACATACCAATGATTCTTGTTTAAATACTGAGTTTGCAGAGTACAATGAAAGTAATTATATTATGTAGATGCATACTCGTTCTATTCATGTTTAAAGTGGACTTTACCATGATCAGTCATAGCCTTCTAGAGATTATAATATCTGTACTAAACATTTAGAATTTAAAATGGGCTATTTTTTTCCTCCATTGGTTTGTGGTAGATGAAAATTCAAAAGGGATAAGGTTCACATGAAATATCAAGTTGTCAGCCATCTTGGTCTTCCTTTACAATCAATGCAGAATAAATAAGCAAATTAAGACACAATCTGGCCTAATTTAGATGCCAACATCAGGATGAGATCAATCATGACCTAGTGGAAATGGCTGCTTCTCAGTCTGGTATCTCTAGATCTGCTGCTTGTGTCTGTGTTTGACAAAATGAATGCCATTCATAAACTTTCAAACTGCAGAAAATACAAGTGGATTTGTTATATTTCCTTCTTGTTCTAAATGTAACTCCCATCCAAGAAGCATATAAAACCAGAGGACGTAGGATGTCCCTGTTGCAGTCTCTTGGTCAGAACTGAAGCAAAGATGTATTTATGTGTGATTGTTCTGTTATACAGAATATGAATAATATCTCTGAAAGAGTCCATGATGTATCACGATAAAGAATAAAATGTCCATCTTTTAACCATAACAGGAGGAAAATAAATCCTATCAATGGCTTACCTTCATTACTAGCTCAGGTGGATAAGACAATGAGAAGGCAGAAACATTGTTTTTATTGTGCATTTGACAATGTTTTTGGCAGGGGGGCAGATAAGGGTTTCATGCAAGTTGAATAATTTCATTTTGTTCCTGTGTTAGTTAGAAAACACTAAAAGATTTTTACTAATGTTATACACTAAAACTGGCTTTACAGATAACTAGAAGTCAATACTTTTAAAAAACAATTTGGAACTCTAGTGTTAATTTATTGAGGTGAATTGAAAGAACAGCAACTTTCTACATATCTTTAAAATAACAGGTGGAATGATTTGAGCAATTACAGGCTGACTAACCTAAAATGCTTTCTAAAAAAAGAAGTCACTAGAACAGAAATCTTGTCTAGTCAATGTCAGTCTGCATAACATGTCAGAAAAGAAGTCATCAAGCAAACTTCACAAGGCTTTTGAAAATGTGATTGATAAAGATAATTGTAGTGTTATATTTAGCTGCATTTAAGTAACATATCCTTTTGTATGATCGCAATGCCATTAAACAGATAAAAACAGATACTTCTTAAGTATTCTCCTGAGGATGCTATTTAGAAGAGCATTAGTGATTAATGAGGAGGACAGTGGATTTGATGTATATGAACTGGCAGAACATAGTGTAGGCTGTGATCATGATAACATACGTGGATTTAACTATTCACACAAAGCTTTATCTACTTCACTATGCACAAATATAGACAATATCCACAGGAAAATTGCAGTGTGTGTTCTGTGAACACTGAATGGGTCCCTTGAGAATTTCAAAATACAAATCTTAATTAGTTTATGAATTAAAATTATTTTTAACCATGTCTTTAAGGAACTGTTTTCCTGTGTCAGACAGTTTTGTTCTCAACTGCTTTAGACTAGCCTGATGAAGCAAGCAATCATAAATGAGATCTCCATTTCTAAAACTGGTAGATAAGTTTTTTTCCCACTTCCACTCTTCACTACTGAATTCCTCCTTTGATAGAGGTTAAAGCAAGCTTATTCCATTCCTGTTAGTTGCATTTGAAAGTAAAAGACTGATTTTCTAGAACCTGCTTCTGTTCATGTTTCTAGCTAGAATAATGGCTAATAGTTGCTGTTTCTACCAGACCAAAGACTCAGACGCCACTTATGCTTGCTTGTTTTATGTACAAATAATAACACTCAATTTAAAGAAGGCCCTATGTGAGCTTTTTGCTAGCCACCAAATATAGTGACAATGTTCTTTAAGTAGTAGAAAGTTGTACTTCTTGGAGAAAAAAATAGTCACATTTATACCAGAACAGCAGATAATTTAAGTGCTGGAGCACCTACATTTTTTCTACTCATGACTCCCTCATGTCTCTTTCTTCTGGCTGTCTTCCTCACCACAATTCCATTCTATTTTCAAATCTTTATGTGGATTCTGACATAATTAATGTGGTATCTCATTAATGCCATGAAAAGAGGAATTCTGTTTGCTGTCTAGTCACTTTTTTCTAGATATACAAATTTTCTGCATGCCTTGTGCAGTTGAGATAGTCCCCCAAATAACTTTGATTATTTTTTTTTAAAGATTCATGGTTAAAGTCAAGGGTTTGCACAAATCTCATTGGCCATAAACCTCGCATGGTTAGACTAGGCTAGTTTCTATATACAATATCCTATCAAGTGTCACATACCTAACATTTCATTATTGCAGCTTTTAACTGTTATCCAGATGACTGATTGTTAATTTTGTGTTGTCACCTGGTTGACTTCCACGCATGCTGAGTCAGTGTAAGAGTTGTCCCACAAGACATCCTAAAGCATGGATATGTGCTGTCACAGTCTTCTCTACTGAAAATTCTTTAATCAGAGAAAATGGGTAGATTTCTGCTGGCCTCCAACAAACAGGAAATTCATTTTTACCAATGGATCAAGCAAAAGATTCATCTTTACTGGATTGTAATTATTTTTTTCCAATTCTGTTTTCAGTTGTGTTTCCTTTTGCACTAGCTCTTAGTTCCATCTAGATAAATGAAGCTATGCAAGATAAGTACCTTTGTCTGTGTCAGGCTGCCCCAAGGGCTGGCAGAGCATGGATCTCAGCAGCTAGGGTCCATTTCAACCCTCAGCAAGTGATTAGGACAGATTTGGAGATTCTACCTAATCAGGAGTGCAGTTAAGTTCATGCTTATGAGGCAGGTACAAGGTATGGCCATGAAGTCAATCCACAGGTCCAGATCAGCTGGGTCCATGGTCAGGCATGGGCATGGCTATGAAGGATGTGGACACAGGTACACTTACAATATGCTTCTGGCAGGGACTGGCAGAGATTATATGGGATTTCAGAGATCATGGACAAGGTTTGTGAGTGGAGGCCCCCTGTGCAGCTGATCAGGGCCACTAATAGCTACTAGTACCCATCAGTGGACATAATCTGGGTGATGAATCTTTTATCTATACATTCATCTTGACTACTTCCTTACTTCTTTCTCTGAATGGTGGAATTCTTCAAATGACAAATATTCTGAAACTATCTAAGTGAGGAGGAAACCCTTTACCAGAATCATCTGGCCTTAACACAACTGGGTCCAAGGTACTGGGATTGTCTAACCTGGAGAAGACAGTGTTAGAGGGAACCTTATAGAAACCTTCCGGTACCAAAGAGGTTACTGAAAAGGCAAAGTCAGCTGCTACACTACGTTGCAGAAGGAGAGAATTAGAAGTCCTAAATTAAAATAGGGAAGTTCTAGTCTGATATAAGGAAAATAATTTTTACTCTAAGGATAATTAGGCACTAGAAAGGTTGCCTGAAGAAGTTGTGTGAACTCCCTTCTTGGATATTTTTCAGTCGCAAAAAGAAAAAGCTTTGGGCATCCTAGTCTACATGACTCTTCTTTGAGCAGGGGGCTTGACTACAGACAACCTGAGGTGTCTTCAAATCCACATGATTCCATGATCCTACACCATTCCCATGGACAAAAGCTACCACAAAACAGTTTTAACTTCATATTTCTTTACTTCCTCGTCCTTACCCATAATCTCCTACTTTTCAGATACCACATCTGCTCTGTATTAAATGTATGATAGCTCAAAGAAGATAAAAGTACGGAGATTCAGGAGAAAGTGGGAACTACTCCTAGGAGGAAAACTACGTAATTTATTTTTTTTTATTTCTCTAGAAAAAAAAAAGTAAAGAAAATAAGAGTTTATGAGGAAACCAACACCTACATAGCTAAATCCTCTAGAATCAGAACTTACTCAATAGCAAGGCTCCGTTCCTAGTAAGGAAATGTTTTTGTTTAACAGACTTTAACCAGAACTGAACACCAAAACCAATGTACGTTAGATACTTTGAAGTGATTCCAATTCATTGTACATGAAGTATCACTACCTGTGATCTCACAAATACAAAGTGTTCACAACATTATCTCAAAAAAGTTGCAAATTGCCCATTTTTGTGCTATCTACAGAATAGTCAAGCATCAGGAAGACCAGAATAATTGCTTCTACTACATATTTTCTTGGCCATTATGCAGTATATTTATTAATGTTGCATTTAAACTATGACGAAAAGAAGTAGCCAATGCAAACCATCATACTCTGCACAATTCTGACTTGTGAATAGAGATCTTATGTGGATGGGAGATGCTGTGAACACAGGCAGGGAGCCTTGTCTTGTCTTCTGGATTTCTTTCCAGTTATTATTCTATAATCTAAACTGTAAAATCTTTACTGTAAAGGCAAAATCACATACTAAGTCCAAATATCTTGCTTCCCTCCTCTTACTCCTCTATGTTGCTCACTACGTATTAATCTGTTCTGGTTTATTTACATTGCAAATCATTTAGAGAGTGAAAACAACAAGGAGAAAGAGCAATCCTTGCCTGGAGGGCTTGACAGTGTTCCTATGAGTGATGCATGGGCAGGCACGATGTTTCTGAAGAGTGGATAGCATATCAAAGATTTCTTTGCAGTAAAATAGCACTTATTATCAAAAGAGACATGAAACGAGGACCACTTCTAATTTGTGCTGTTAGCCAGATGAATCCAACCAGTTATTCTACTCATTCTTCAAGATTAAAGGGAAATATAATAATATAAAAAAGATGATAGTGTGTATTCTTTCATGAAGAACTGATTATGCACATTTTACAAAGACTGTTATGGATTGCTGTTTGTTTAGGTCACTATACAATTTCCCAAGATTGAGAAATGGTAAAGTGAAATATACAAGAACTCAGCAATAACTTTTTGTTAGACTTATACTTGAATATCTTCAAAATCCACACTTGACAGACCAATATTTTAAGACTGAAGTTGACATCAAGGAGGTAATGTGTCATTATATATTATTACTTTGTGGTGTTTGCATAAATAGGACCTTTTATTTTGAAAAGCACTAGCAACAAGCAAATCTGAATTTTGAATGATCATAGCCCACAATTCCATGACTTTTCATGGAAAAATCATAACAAATTTTGTGCCATTTTGTGCCATTTTTTACATGTTTGAGAATGTAACTCGGTGTTTTATTTCTAGTCAATCAGCTCAGCCATGAAAATAGGACATTTTGGACTCTATGTATCAAACTTCATATGAAGCACAGTCTACTGGTTAGTCAACTACCCTCTGTTTTATGATCAAAAGTATGCACTTCCACATTTTAGGAAAAAAATTACAAGAAGAGAAAATAGATTGAAGGTATTTTATTGGACTTCTGGAAAAGCATAATAAAACATAAAATAATATTGCATGCAGTGTATTTATTTGCCAGCAGGCATACAGTCCTGTATTATTTCTCCAAATACATTTGATGTAGGTGGCAATACAATGGAGCAGGCTTGATGGAAAAGAACTTTCTCTGAGAAGTGGGAGGTAGAAGCTCTGATCTAACTCATTGAACAAAACAAAGTCTTTTTTCCAAATCAGGTGTCTAAAATCTGATATGACAGTAAAAGGTCTCTTGAACTTACTTTAAAAATAACATCCATTTTTTTGTCTGACAGCAAAAATTCTATGGATTTTTCAGCCAGATGTGTTATTAAAACTGTAATGATATTTATTTATTATTATTTTCAGTTAATGATCTCACAAGCTAATGGCCATCTGGAGATTTCATGAAATACATAACCAAGGAGTGATTTATAGGCCAGATGGCCTTAACAGACCTAGCGCAGAAAGTTTCTTTAACAGGTAAAAAAAGATTTGCTGGTGCTGTTTTGGTTGGTTTGTTTTTTGAAAACACTACTTCATAGTGTTTTCTAGTAGGCAGAATTCAGATGACTACAGTTGCATTTCCTAGTTATGAGCTAGCTTCTAATCTACCACACCTCTTTCCTCCCATTTTATAATAGCTAAGATAACACCTACGGACGCTGATGAATCATATTTTATAAAAAGTGAACAATATTGCAGAGTAAACTGATGGGGAAGAAGACAGTACTGAAAAAGACATATTTGGAAACATTCTATGCACCTGGTTGTTCTCTGTCAAGTATAATTAATGGTAAAAATCTATGAACTACCTATTCTCATTAGCGAAAATTTGAGAACATAGCATCTGGCGACTTTCAAATGCAGTAGATATTTCTTCTTTGTGGGTATGTACGATTTTATTTATCTGTAAGTGATGTTGTTCCAGATCTAGGCCAGTTTAGTATCTCTTTGCCACTGTTTAGCATTCAATTTTACTTCATTCTGCTCTGCAAATAAAAGATCTTGCACATACAACCCATCATGCACCACTCTCAAATCCAAGGAATCAATTGATCCAGAAATTTTTTTGAGCTTATCTGGAAAATGTCCATTCAAAATTTTTCATTAATAAAACATTGCAAACATTGTATTAGACCCTGTCTTCCTCTATGACTGAAAAGGGCCATGTACAAATGGCCTAAAATTCGTCGTAAACTCCTGTGCTAGTTTTTGTTATGGGGAGGTGCTTGGTAGCTTCCCCCTCATTGTCTAAAGAAGTCTTTACATTTTCTCATTCAATGCTTGGAGATTTATCTGTCTGTAGAGACAGATATCTAACAGACCACAAATGTTTGCCAAGCTTTTGTGAGGATCAACCTGAGGTTCTCCTGACATTTCCCACATAGCAGTAAATATAGCTTAATTTGTAGTGTTTTCTTGAAACATCTCAAAAAAAGAAGAAAAAAAAGAAATTCCAAAAGAGTAAGAACAATAACAGAGTTTTCTGTACTCCAATATTTCTCAATAGGGGAATCCATGGCTTTGGTGTCTTTGCATGTAGCTATTCAACTGTTCTAAGTTAAATCATAATATGCTGTAGGAAACCTAAGGCCAAATTTTCAGAAGTTTTACACTTTGGTTAAGTTTGAAGGACATGGGACAGAAAGACATCAGCTCTGATAACTGATCTCATTTTTAGTTCAGAAATTAAAGTCATATTTTCGGAAAACTGACCTTAAATAATTCCTCAGTTTGAGGTCTCCAGCAAAACAGCATTTAATCTGCTGTTTTAGGCAAACTCAATACCAAGCTTGTGTTTATTGTTTTCAAAAGTACACTGCTTAAACTGTAACGGCTTTTCTCTGCCGTTTAGAATTTTTAGAATACATTTTTAGAATACATTTCTTGCCTTATCTGACAATATCATGATGTAACTATACTGATATCAAAGTCTCATGATAGATCTAGTGTACTTTTAGTTCCAGCTCATGAAAATAAAATAAAGATTCTTCATGGAAGAGGATGAGGCACAGTATATTTAATGAAATGTATAAACTCTCAAGGACAATGAAACATTATTGGCTTGTTTGTCAAAGAACATGAATATGTGGTGCACTCAACATAACAAGAGTAATACATGCATTTGCCATGTGAATTAAGAGCAATAGCATAGAACTTCTACTGCTTTGCAATAATGAAGATATCTTCTATTGTGAAAATTTCAAGTCTCATAAGCATCATGCTTCAGCTTCTTCATCAACAATTCAGTGGCATGGAGCTAAAAGGAAATGAAAGGAAGGAGGCAAATACCTCAAGCATTTTGTGTACAGATAAAATGATCATAACATTCATTATGAAAATTTGTGAAATGTTTTGCAATCAAACATTAATCATAAAATTATCAACAGAAACCTCAGAACCTGTGGGTAACAACAGGAAAAAAGAAAAAAAGCTACTAAAACACTAGAATTTTTCTGGTTCAAGTGTATTTTCATCCACACTATCTGATCAAAACCACCTCACCCACATAGAGTAATTAGCAAAGGATGGGAGGATACGATACAGTGAGTCGAGGTTGCTGGTCATCTGCACACTGTAGAGTTCCTGTGCATGGTCAATATGGAACCGGACCAGAAAATGGGAGGAATGTTAACTAGATTTTTAGATACCAAGCTGAACTAGCAAAATTACTTGTTAAAGACTAAAGGCACCTTTTCAAGCATGATGGAAAAATATAGCTTCTGTTATATTACAAATTTTAATTTTCAGATCCTGTTATAGCTTCATCTTATATGGAGGGTTTTCTGTGGAGTTTTGGAGAACAATGTTATTTTCAGCATGAAGTTTCAAGAATAACATCAAATTTCTGATTTTAAAACGCAAATTTAAAAGATGGATTAAATATCCATTTTTTCAACTGAAGAAACTTCTTAATAAATAGTATCACAGAGCAGTTTTCAGAGATTTGTGTGGGGTGGGGGGAAGAGTGAAAAGCATAGTATTTCACTACTATAAAATATCCTTGAGTGTTTTTATCAGGTGTTTTATCTGTTTAGGTTACATTTTGTTAACTCATAACCCTGTAAAGACTCTCTACATTGAAAAAAAGTTCTCAGAATACCTACACAAACCATGAAGTCCAATAAAGAGGAAGGAGAAAACAGCAAAAAATAGTTACTGAGAGAAGTGGATCAATCTATAGGGGGTTAGTAGTAGAAAAGATGCTGTGGGAATTGGGAGTAAGGTATACAGTTTTCCTTGCTTCTGCTACACCTCATTGTTGTTTTGTTTTTAAAGATGACCTGAAGGTTATATGCATGGAAATATCTATAGTAACACTCCACAGAGACTCACTAACCACACACAGATTCTGCATCATGATTATAGAGTTAGTTACAACCATCTGTTTCAGGTTCCTTCAAAACTGAAAAAGGAAAATACAGAAAAGAATATGTTGAGAAAAGGTGAGAGTTACAAACATCATCTGTGGCAGTTTCTGCTTTGGAAAAATATGTGCTAGCTGATTGAGGATTCTCTATATGTTATTGGATAGTAACCAGTTATTAATACTTGTAAAATTTCAGAACAAAACCCACATGTTAAAATGGGCTGTTTAGAGGGTTACAGACTACACAATTTTGATTTTTAATCCTCCTAATCGCACCTATCTTCTATGTCATTCTAAGCTGTTCCTTACTTTCTACCCAATTCCCAGAAAGTTAAAACTGACAATTGCCCACCTATGTAACTTCTGAGACATATTCTGTGTTAGTTTTCATAGTCTCAGTTTCCTTGGGTTTTGTAAAATTGCACAAAAAGTAAATTTAGTTTAATATCTGTAAAATTGCATAAAAATAAAAATGGACCCATTTTCTAAATAGTGGAACTGGAGCAATTAGTACAGAAAACACATTTTTTTCCCTCCAGTTGTATCTTGATTCAAATACTGTCTGATCAGTTTACAGATAAATATGGTATAGACAATAAATGTCCTATTCAGCAAAATAGTTCATTCCTACAATATGTTGTGCATCGTACCAGTCAAAGTGTGACCTATGAGTTAGAGGCCAAAAATACTTCTGTCAAGACAAAAGAAGAACTACCAAAACTTCTCAGTTTGGTTTATGGAAGTAATACTGTGTTCTCTACTGTGGGCAATTCTGTGGCAGGGAGGGGAAACAGATGGGACTGAGACACCTTACAGTTGAGCAGCTCTGTTGCTGATAGAACCACTACTACATTACACCAAACAGAAAATAAACATAGAATTTCACTGTTTCCATTACACTGTCATGTGCATTTCCTCCTCTTTATTCCCTTTTCTTTTCAAATGTGATTAGCAAGATAAATGTGTAAAGAGAAGATTTATTTCTTAACTTGTTTGCTATTCAGAACTCACAGAATCACAGAATATTAGGAGTTGGAAGGGATCTCGAAAGATCATCCAGTCCAACCCCTGCCAGAGCAGGATCACGCAGACCAGGTCACACAGAAACGTATTGAGGCAGGTTTTGAATGTCTCCAGACAAGGAGACTCCACAACTTCTCTGGGCAGCCTGGTCCAGTGCTCTGTCACCCTCAGAGTAAAAAAAGTTTTCCCTTATGTTCAGATTGAACCTCCTATGCTCCAGCTTGCTCCCATTGCCCCTTGTACTGTCATTGGCTGTCACTGCGAAGAGCCTGGCTCCTTCCTCCTGACACTCGCCCTTCACAAATTTATAAACATTAATGAAGTCACCCCTCAGTCTCCTCTTTTCCAAGATAAAGAGACCCAGCTCCCTCAGCTGCTCCTCATCAGGAGATGCTCCACTCTCTCCATCATCTTTGTGGCCCTGCACTGGACTCTTCCAAGCAATTTCCAGCCCTTCCTGAACTAAGGAGCTAGAACTGGACACAATATTCCAAATGCTGTCTCACCAGTGTAGAGGGGGAGGAGAACCCTCTCGACCTACTCACCATACTCCTTCCAATACACCTCAGGATGCCATTGGCCTTCTTGGCCGCAAGGGCACATTGCTGGCTCATGATCATCCTGCTGTTCACCAACACCCCCAGGTCCTTTTCTGCATGGCAGCTTTCCAGCCACTCGTCCCCAAGTCTGTAGCTCTGCATGGGGTTATTGCTACCAAAGTGCAGGACCTGGCACTTGGCCTTGTTGAAGCTCATACAGTTGGCCTCAGCCCATTGATTCAGCCTATCCAGGTCCTTCGGCAGAGCCTTCCTACCCTCAGGCAGATCAACACTCCCTCCCAACTTAGTGTCATCTGCAAACTCATTGAGATGAATCACAGCTGGGGATTGATATTGGTCTTATCACAATGACATCAACTCTGATGTCATATACAGCTCCCATTGTGTTCTATTCATTGTGTTCCTGAAATGCAAGGGTACTGCTGAATTATAAGAGTTCTGTTTTGCTGTAAGGGAAAAAAGAAAGGAATAACAAATTCTATTTAGAATGTTCAAAGAAAAAAATCCAAGGCAGCCACTCTGGATGTGAAAGAGCCACAAACTCAAATAGAAAAGTCAAAACTAGTGATGACACTAAGAAAATGAAAGGGTTTTTTTTTACTTGTTCTAATGAAAAGAGCAGTTTTATCAATCAATAGTTCATCAGAAAGCTGAAGCATAGCTTGTGGCAGCTTTATCTATAAAAATCACAAATAATTCTTGCTCTATAACAGCTGTTTTGGGGCCACTTGGAAGTGCTCCCCAGTGTGACTGGACAGAGAAAATGCAGCCTGAGTCTCACAAGAGATCTTTCTTTGCTCCTTCTCCATGCACAGGTGACTAGAGGAAGCAGAGGAAACCCAAGTGACTCAGCTGCCCTCAAACAAGCTCCTACTGAAGCAACTAAGCTGTGGCACAGCTCTTGACCATCCCCACCTTTCACATGTTGCCGGGGGTCAATGCAGCTTGATTGAGGTCCTTTCTGCTGTGGGGGTGCTTAGCAAGGGCAGCATATTTCTTGCAAGCTGGTCCCAAGCAGCTGCCACCACTGATCACCTATGAGAGTGAAAGTGGACTCAGCCACTCAGCTGTTGAGTTTTAAGAAGGTGGGCAGGATGGACCTTCTCTCCTCCTCTTGCAGATGGGCACTTCTGCTACACTGGGGCTGCTGCCGCCCTTCCCACAAGGCATGTTCATCCTCATCACTCCGTGTCAAGAGAGAGCTGAGGGTCCTTCATTCCCAAATGACTCCTCTTCCTTGTGTTCAGTGACAGGAAGACAGTGCTGAGAGTGTCCAAGAGCATTCGCCTGGCACTTCTCATTCATGTAATCATCTACATCATCTAATGTAAAAGTAGGCCATGACTGATAACATAAGTAACAAAAAAACAAGGCTTCAGAGCTATGAAGAATCTCTCTAAAATAAAGCTTTTACAAATAATGTTTTTTACTTAGTCTTATTTAGACACCTCCATGACAAAGACTTTTATATGAGTCAGATGTCTTCTAAAGCTATTGTAATTTGGAAGTAAAAACCCACTAAAAGAAGCACTGAGCAGAAGTATCATGTAATCACAGAATAGTTGACAGGAACTTCTGGAGATCATCTAGTCCAAAACCTGTGATCAATGCTAGGTCAAATAGAGCAGGTTGCTCAAGATCGGAAATTAAGACTGGAAAGCCATGCTGAAAATTACAGAAATCCTGCTTTATGATTGGAGCTTTGGCCAGTAATACTATCTGTGGCAACTACTTTTTTATTTTGTCCTCAGTCCGATAATAAATCAGTGTGTTCAGAACAGGAGGAATGTTCTGGGGCTCTGTTCACCTTTAATTTTTTACGGACAATAATAACAACATAACTTTAGACTTAATTATTTAACACAATGTAACCTTCTCTATACCTATATCTAATTACGTAGTAAGGACATGTAACCTTCATTGTCTATGTTCTTGATCATTTAATGAACTCTGCTTTAAATGATATGAAAACTTCACAAGGTGTAAATAGATATGTCAGTTGTAATGAATGAATTTATAACACTTTTCAACATTTGAATATCAACCTTTTTATTTTCTTTATCCATGATCCACAGAGAACTGAAACCCACTGGGACAGTGCCTTGAAGTGTGATATGCAACTGTCACATTAATTAGAAACTGAGATTCAAAGTGTGCCTTGCTGAACCCAAACAAGTTTAAACAGATCATTTAGGTTTGTGTTTCCAAAATGTGTCAGGATGCTTCTGGTTTCATTCAAAAGAGAAAGGAAAGATGTTAATTACATGTCTTTATGTATCTGCTGATATTAAAAAGATGTGAAGCAATCCTGAGAATATCATTAGACTTATGGTAGACAGCATTATACTGTTAATATCTTTTGGAAAAGTGTAATTTAAAGAAAAAATAGTATATGTTAATATTTTCTTCTATTAATTTGGTCTTTCTGGAATATTTTGTGATCAATATCCATTTTAGGATATTGATTTCAGCATTTCAACAACATTTCAGCAATTTAAGCAAATATGAAAGAAACTTTGTATCTTGGAAACATCTAATATTTCAGGTTTCAGAGTCTTTCTTGATTCCATGCATAATTTAAGAAATTCAAGAGTTAGCAATTACAGTGTTAAAAACTTTGCTCCAAACTGTTGTCAGAGGTTCTTGCAGGCCACAGAGAATTTATAGTAGACTTTTCTTTGCAAGTTCTGTAATACTGTATTGTGCTGCATCAATAGTTTCAATACAGATACTGGCTGGGACGCATCTTTTCTTCCTCAGCCTTAAAAGTTCTACTGAAAAAAAGTCTAATTCTGGCCCTGGTTGTTCCTTCCCTTCCATGTCCTGCTTTTTCCTTTTTTTAGTGCAGAAGAGCTTGTGTTTACCACAGGAAAGACTTTGCTAGAGGAGCAGATTCCGGTAAAAACTAACCCAAAAGGAAAAAGGGAAGGAAAAAAAATGAAAAATTTTAATAAAAAGTGGTTTTAAATGGGTTCATAATTTATATTTTTCATTGAATTACAGTGGTAAATGACCCATGACAAAAATGATTGATAATTGCATGTTACAGGAGCTTGGACGATGGCAAAAGTTACATCAAGAGATCTTAACGCTGGGGTCATATTGCCCCGTCAAAAATTTTGCAGTTTTATCTGATGTACTCCCTATTTACTAGCTTTCCTTTTTCTTTTCTTTTTTATTTAAAAAGGTGTCCACAGAAGGGGAAAAAATCCACTAGCTGTATTTCAAGCTTCATTTTACTTTCAGACACACTGGTGCGATCTACATGAATACTGATGAAAACCAAGTCAGACTCAAGCTCTAAATCAATAGTGTTTTCTATTAAATGTATTCTTCCTGTCCTCTTGCTCTGCTGTGTGTATAAAACAGACTTCAGAACATGAACTGAAGAATTTTTGCTTTCCAGCTAGTTTTTTATAATCTACTATTGCTACTCTTGTGGAAACTCCAATGTATCATAAAATACATACTTACGTATAGATATATATATATGTGTATGCACCTGCATGTGGAAACTCAAATTCTTTGTTCTTTCTGCTCCTCATATTTCTCTGCAAAACTCTGCTTGTTGTGAAACATCTGTGTATAAAATTTAAATTCATGTGATCTGTTTCAAAAATGTCTAATATGCTATCTGTCATGCAACAACAAAAGAGGGTTTTTTTCCCCCAGTAGAAAGTAAAAACGTGCATGATATCAACAAGGACCTTTTAAAAAATGTTAAAAGATCCACAGTAAACACGTTCAGTATAAGTCTCAAAGGAGGTATGATTCTTTCTGAATCTCCATATAAAAAGGCTTTTTAAGTTTACCAACAATCGATTTGAATTATTTAGCTTAAACTAAACTGCTACATTATTCATGTTAAGTGAAGCACATAAATAATGCCAATTTTATTTCCAAAAATATTTTAAAAGCTAACTTGAATGCAGCTTGCAATTTATAGCTGAGGCTTTTCCAACTCATTAGAAGGAAAACTCGGTAAGAAATTTTTGACTCAGTTGAACAGAAAATGAGATGACAAGTTATTGTATGTGAAGGTGACTGCTAAATATATCCCTTGAACATTAAATGTAATGACCTCAAAAATGCAGGATTTGAACACACATATCCACAAGTATATACACTTCTGTCCACAAGTTCTTTATTCTGAAGCAGTAGATTAATTTAGTCCAAGGACTTTAATGTCATTGAACTCTTTTCAACAGAATTGGTGAGTTTGGGTCTCTGTCATCATCATTTAGACTATTTAGTAATATGCCCATAATTCATGAAAGCAAATAAGAGATACTCTTGTCTTTGGAGTACTAAACATGAACAGAATGGTACAGCCTATTAATGGGGAAATAAAGGTAAAAAGTTATATTTCTGCTCATTAACATGCAGTATGAATCACAGAATTAATTGCTATTTTGAGCCTTCAGGCCAAAATCTTGGAACTGGACACATTTATCATTTAGGATTCGTCTAGCTTTCATGTAGGGCAGTTGGAATGCGATAGCATTTGAATCAGTAGACACTGTCTACTTCCATTTCTTTATATGTAAAATCACAGAGTATTACCTCTGCAGTGCAGCTGTGAAACAATAAAGTTACCACTGACTGATGCTGTTGCTATTTCTGTTTTAGCTGGTTTCCTATTGGGCAAACCAATCAATTTCATCTCTGCATTTTAGATCGTTTCCTCAGAATTAGCTAGACAAAAGCCACAGATGTTTCCTTAATTTAGTCCCTAAAGACTCATCAATTGCCCTTTTAGCTTCTTCTTTCCTTTTGTCCCTATTTGATAACTAGTGCTGACAGAAATGATAAGGAACTATCTAACTTGCTTCTTAGTTGCATGGACTGTGGTATTTTTACTCACCCTCCTCACTCTGACAGAGCACACAGCTATGTTCTGCTGTGTCCACCTTTTCTTTCCTTTTGTCTTCTCTCAGGCTGTGGTGACAACTTCTATGATACAGATTCATCAGTACACTTTCACCCTCACAACCTGTGCTAAGTCAAACTTGTCCTCTACAAACCTTTGCAATTCTTTGTGAAGAGCCCTATTCATCAAAACATTAAGGGATGAAGCAAAGCATGTGTTTGATTACATATTTGATTTGCAGTATATTTGTCATTTATCTATTGTATTTATAAAAGTAATTATACTTTTCAGTGCATTGATTTAATGATCCCTGACATGAAGGTAATTTAATTACAAATTTTGTTCATGTATTTAACCTTCTTATTTGTGTCAATAATTGACCTAATCCATATAAAACAAGATTCATTACAAACATTTGTAAGAAACAGATTTTTTTTTTCCAAATTTTACACAAGATACACTGGAAAGTTCAATATAAACATAAACGTGCCAGTCTTGTATACATTTGCTTATCTGGACTCTGTTAGGTACTGGAGAAACAATTCAATGTCTTGAAAGAAAGGCTTTTCTTTTAGAATCATGGATTCACAGAATGGTTTGTGTTGGCAGGGACCTTTAAAGGTCATCTAGTACAACTCCCTCATGCAATGAGCAGGGACATCTTCAACTAGATTAAGCTGTCTAATCTGACCTTGATTTAATATTGCCCAACCGTAAAGATGAAGCATAAGTCTGGTATAAAAGCCTGTACTTTCATAATATCCAGTATAATTTTATATTTTCAAAAGCTGGAGTAGCTGTGAGCCAGATAATTAAATGGTCAAAACAATCCTGCAATTCCAGGAATGTTTTCCAGGCTGAAGTGTTAAGTCTAGACATACTGCAGCTTAGTTAACTGTATCTCTCAGCTACATAAAACTGGCTTACAAATCTCAGACTATGTTCCCCAGAGACTATATATTGGCCATTCTGACAAGAGACAGACACATTTATTTTTTTCCAGCACTACCACATGTGGACTGGATCCAACAGAATACAGCTGGGATAAACACAGTTTTTTGGCAAATCATTATTAACACAGGACCGATCCTGTGAAGACCATAAGAACAATCTATGGGCTTTTCTGCTAGAAATTATGTCTTGGAAGCTAAATTTAGACTGTATGTACAAAGACTTAAGAGCCATCTTTGTCTCTTTCTCTTTCCAGCTAAATTTAGACTGTATGTACAAAGACTTAAGAGCCCTCTTTCCTCTTTCCTCTTTCCTCTTTCCTCTTTCCTCTTCCTCTTTCCTTTTCATAAATTTTTACATTTTTAGGCACTGTTGAACCAGGGATATATATGATGTCATATTTGACACCATCATCCTCTGGAGATATTTGCAAGATACGTTAAGATACTTCATGGAACTCTAAAACTATGCTCTCCTGTTCAATATCCCTTTCCTGACTACCCCAGCTGCAATGCTGCACTGACACAATATGTTGGTTTTGGTTATAAGATCTGTCCCATCCCACTACTGAAAGTAACCCAGAGTGATCAGCAAAACATGTAACAGAAATTAAAGCTGAACTGGAGCTGGAAGAAGTAAGAACAGGAATTTTTGGAATTAAAGAACAAGACACAAATAATCATATCATAAGCATCTTCATATTTAACCATAATTACAGGTACACCAGAATGCCTGGCACTGGTAAAAACACAGCCATTCAGGAGGAATTCACAAGTGCTGCCCTAAGATGCTCTGTGACACCCTTATCCTAAGCAAGTTACAAGATAAGGATATTTACAGAATCACAGAATCACAGAATCACAGAACGTTAGGGATTGGAAGGGACCTCAAAAGATCATCCAGTCCAATCCCCCTGCCGGAGCAGGAACACCTAGATGAGATTGCACAGGAAGGCGTCCAGGCGGGTTTTGAATGTCTCCAGAGAAGGAGACTCCACAACCTCTCTGGGCAGCCTGTTCCAGTGCTCTGTCACCCTCACTGAGAAGAAGTTTCTTCTCAAATTTAAGTGGAACCTCCTGTGTTCCAGCTTGTGCCCATTACCCCTTGTCCTATCATTGTTTGTCACCGAGAAGCATCAGACTCCAGCATTTTTGTTGTAATATTATTTCATTTAGCACTTACAGTGTTCCATTCTTTCCTGATGTCAAACAACATCTTCACAGAATGATCAGGCTTTCTATAAGAAATAATTAAGGAAGGAAAAATCTTGAAGTCTTTCTTTTTTCCATTGAAGTGCTTCTTTGTAGCTGTGATGGCTTTTATACTTCAGTGCGTCACTGATGGATATTTTTGGTAATTCTTGTGAAAGGTGGAGGATTTTTTTTTAAAGTATTTAAAAGCATTTAAAAACATCTTGGGATTATTAAGTATTTTAAATCCTTCAAGAATAAAACATTTATTTGAAGAAGTTTCAAGTTTTTTTAAAGAAGACACATTATTTTTAAAGAAGACACATTATTTTTAAAGAATCTGAAAGTTGGTGCATGTAAGAGAGTGACTCATTTTTTCCAAAGCACTCTAGGAAAGCTTTCAGGGAGAGGGAGAGATAAGCTCTATAATAATAAAAGTGTTGAGAGAGAAATACTTCAATATCTTTTTTAGAAAAATTGAGTACTTCTGTGGGGTTTCTTCTAGTCTTCGTAGATTTTTATATGGTGTCTCTTTTTTTTGGACTTCAGGCATCTGAACAGCACAAAGCAAATTCTGCAGCACAGAGAAGGCCATCCTCAGCATGAGTGAAAATGTACCTTAATATTTCATCCTATGTTCCTTTCAGAGTTAGCCCTAAGATCTTCACGAAGTGAGGTTTTACAGGCAATGTCAAGAAGAAAGAGGAGAAACAGGTGAAATGAGGAGAAAAGAAATCTGAAAGCTCTGCTGGAGCATATAAAATATGCATTTATCTCTAGCACCAACATCTCAAAGTTTCTCTTAGAGATTGTCATATGTATATGCAAAGTGATGAAAGTATTGAAACATATTGGATGTTTTATGCAAACTGGAAGGCAGACCTCCCTGAGGAACCACAAATACATGACTACCTATATGATCCCAGATGGAATTCTCTCAACAAATGTATATAGAAATTATATAGGTCCTTAACAACTATGTGAAATTTCTGAGCTGGGAGGATGACCAGAGGTAGTAGACAGGAATCTGCCTGAGCTGATAACAGCTGTCAGGGCCTTCTGCATGGTTCCAAACATGGAGGAAATATCAACTAAGCCACAGCTCATCCAGTGTTCCTGGGGCCAGTCTCTGCCATAAACCGCTCTTGGATGGAGCAGTCATGGCATTTAGCCCTTTCACCCTCCCACTGGAACAGAAAGGCTGTAGGAAAGATACCTATTTGAAAAGTTTCCCTGACCATTGCTAACTCCCAAATACTTATCCTGAGGATTATTTGTATAAGGTCTATTTGGCATAGCCCAGTGGCATTCAGGGGACTATTGGAGTAACTGAACAGAATAAGCACTGTGATTTCAGAGCCAGGACCAGCCCAGTTCAGTTCATTTGTCCATAAAAATAATAACCACCTCCTCATCCTTTATGCTCCCTTTAACAGCTTCTTTGCTGGTGTCTGTATTCCCTGGGGCTAACTTCACTCTCTCTAACCTTAATACAAGTTGCAAAACCCACATTCCTCACCTTAAATTTACTGCTAGGAAGCCATTGAAACTCCATTTCACTTATTTTTCAACATATCATTCAGTAGGTGCTCCTTTTTAAATAAATTTCTGCCTGCTTTTGGGTTTCTCATCTGTTCAGCTGACTATGCCTCTCTGAGACTGAATTTCCCTGTACAGACATAAGCTGCAGAGAGAAATACTGCTCAGCTCATGGAACAGCTTATATTCAAGGCCAGGTTGGATGGAGCTTTGAGCAATCTGTTCTGGTGGAAGGTGTCCCTGACCATGGTATGGGGGTGGACTAGGTGATCTTTAAGGTTGCTTCCTAACCAAACCATTCCATGATTCTATGATTCTCAAAGAACCAGACAGAAACCATCAATAAAATTTCTTAGTGCAATGTTTCAATACTCGCATCTTAGCTGCATCTGCTTCACAAACTCTCTACTCCATACTTCAAAGACAGCTTTACAAGGCTTATCTTTAACTTACAATTCTTTTCAGCCACTGAGATGCCTCCTTGCCTACATTGTCCTCCCTTAGTTTAAACCTTCAGAGTAAATATAGCAAAGACTTAGAGTCTCAGAGCTTTGGCATGTGTAAGTGCCTATGGTAATGCTGTTCCTACTGGTATTTGTGAAAGGAATCTTTGTGATGAACATACTATGGCAGCCTAAATATATCCAGCTTTAAGAGTTAAAACCCTACCCATGAGGTGATGAGTACTGATCCCATTTCATATCTATAGAATTAGATGGCTCATAAAGTGCATATGTATGGAGGGAACATGATAAAGATAGAGAACACCTATTCTTAATTTCTCTTTACACACTTACACCTTGCTAGGACATGAGGACTTGCCAGTATTGTAAAGGGGCTGGGTATCCATTTTACCTCAAATCATCTCCCAGAGTTCATTGTAGAAGAAATCAGTCAACAGAAGAATGAACTGGATTGCCAGAAAACCCTTTCTGAGGCTCTAAGGGGATGGGTGTGACTTTCCACACTAAATGAGATAAGTTAAGCGGGATTTTTATTTTCTTTTAGTAATTGTCCCAGAGAGACAGATTTTAACTGATCTGACACCTACTGGAGTACCTGAAGGAAAGCCACAGTTCTGTACAGATCAGTTTCCAGCCTAAGGCAAATCCGTAATAGAACAATGAAAAACTTTCCTTCGTTTTCAACTCTCTTTAATGCTGCGAGAGAACTTGACAAGGCTCAAGTGAAGAAAACAGTGAAATATGCTGTTTGTTCTTGTGCTGATTTGATTTTTTTGCTTTATGTTGATGTGTAAGATATGCTGACAATGTGATCTTTCCTCATCTATGAAAGGAGAAATGAAGCTTTTATCACGCACCTCAGAAAGAAGCACTGTGTTAGCACAAGCTAAACCTATTGCTCAGGGCTGTCCTGTGACACAGCTCCTTTCATTATCCATTAACTTAGATAATACTGGAGAATAAGTTTTCCATAGAACTCTTCATCTTCAGAACTTCAAGACCCTGGGAGAAAATACAATTCTTTCATTTTATAGATAAAGTCAGCAAGGGATGAGGGGCAGATGTGAAGGAATGTGTGCAGTAAAATGGAGCAATATGACTAAATTTTAAGAAATTAGTCACAAATTATCATCTACATTTTCCTGTCTCATCAGACAGTCTATGATAGAAATGTTCTTTTAAGCTGAATAACTATATGTATTCCTTTATAATTTTGTTTTGAAAAATAGCTGTGCAATTTTTGGGAAAACACTACAAAATAATCCGGATCAGTCTCTCAATTACAATTTCAGCTGCAACTAAAAGGCTGCATTTAACCACTAAAAACACACATTTAAATTGAGATGTGATAGGCCAACTTAACTATAAGCAGTGCAATCAAGATTTTCCCCAGCAGCAATTAATCTTGTCCTTGAGAAATCAAGCAAGTGAGGGTTCTGCTAGAATTACTGGAATTACTACATTTCACAGGAGTGATGTTGATTTAGCAACCTGTTAAGATGGTAGCATTGTCTGGATATTCAGGAGTATTTGTTATCAATTTCTTGTATAAATGTTACTGTCGTAATAAGATAATGTTGCCACCAATAGAAGTAGCATTGCCACATAGGCTCATCATTGCTCTTTGGGGGCACATTAGCTCATGTTCTGCCTCTCAGTAAAATCTCTGCCCTTCAACCTGCTGACAAAAGCTGCTTCCTACAATGGAGCCAGAACTCCTATTTGTCAACAGCAATTAGTAAGAAAAGAACATGCGTATGTATAAATATACAAATACAAAATTGCCTAGGGACAATCCAACACTCCTAAAATGACAGTTTGCTGTGTTTTATGTCCCAGTTTATGTAAGAGCTAGTATTCCTTCATTTTGTTAAGGTCCGATACTTCTGCGACAAAGCTTGACATGTCTGCAGAAGGACATTTGAGATCCTGGTTTCCCCTTAAAACTCCTCTAAAGATTTATGAAGGAGTTATATATTATCTGAGGTGAATCTGATATTATCCAGAATGGTTACACTTAATTTAAGATGTCAAAGAAGATGAACTAATATCTAAGTACACTTAAGTCTGACATTAAATGTAATGGGAAAGAATAAATAACATCTCACTAGGTTCATCTTGTGGAAGCCATTAGGAGTCTGCAAGGAAGAATTGTGTCATTGCATGTATATTCCTATGAGTGATATATATGAGACTGATAAAAGGTAGGACCATGTAATCTTGTAGCATGTACTCATGTCAGGCTGCTCTTATTTTCACTCAGAAAAGTGTAGCAGCTTGGAAAAGTCATTATTAAAAAGTCATCTTTTTTATTGAGCTAACTGTAACGTTATTACTAGATGATGTGCCATAAGCTAATTTTGGAGGGATACCAAATGATTGCACTCATGGATGTTATTTAGCAGTGATGCTCTGTAACTAATTTATATAACAGGGAAGAGCTAGTCATTGTGCCTGGGAAAATTCCCTTGTAATTTGCTCCCTTTCTGCTTACTTTAATCCTCATGACCAGTGTTTTATTTATGAATAGATCTTATAGCACATAGTGCTGTTTAAATTTCTTCCTGAGTAAAATATCAATCTTCCTAAGCATTTCCACAAATGTAAAGAAAAGGAAGAGCTACGAAGATGTGTGTTCAATATAGGTGTCTTCAGTGACCAAGCTCCTAATTTAAGATCTTTGAACACTTAAGTACATGAGATGAAGCTAAGTACATTGAAGTACTACTAGACCGAAATTAAGAATGGATAGCATAGCATCTAATCTGGGTGCCCACAGATAGGAACTGTCCGGTATACAAAGAAGAATTGTCCTTACAGGTCTTATGTACACCAGGAGTGTATATGCACTGCATTTTATGTCAGACCTTATAGTCTGACTTTTTTCAGGATGCTAAGTTTGAAACATATCACCAAGAATATTTAAGTTAGTTGTTAATTAGTCAGTGCTTAAACAACACATTTTCTCTAGTGTACTGCTCTAATACTAAGAACTCATGTGCTTCCCATCTGTTTGGATCCACCTTTTATCATTATTTTAAACCTACAATTAAAAGTATTTTATGAAGGAACCCAGAAACAATAATACTTTTGCTTCTATCATAGAACACATGTTAACTATTTTCCTTTAGTGTTCACATTGTAAATTGAGATTCATACCAGTAATGGAACAATGATGCATACCAGAAATGAGACAAGACTGCTTTGAGGCATAGAGGATTTAACATTTTTTGAGGGAGAAGAGATGCTGGAAAGGACAATACCTAATATTTCCACATGATCACAAGATTTTATTAAATTAATGCTTTTCACATATATTTCACTAAATAAGACTCCACATAATTTACACTGACAGTATAAGATTAATCTTCTGGGTATTTAAGCATCTTCCGTATCGTACTCTAAAATGTTCTAGATAGAGAAACCAGCAGACGTTTACATTCTTAGTAAGACATTTCACTAAGGAAAGTGATTTAAGACAAGGAAAACCAGGTAATCTGGGGCAATTGTTCTGAACCAACATTATTGATCTCCATCTTGTTGATATGTCTTAATTCATCCCTGTTACATTTCTCCTTCCATTTCCCAAAATATTAGCAAACACTTTTGTTTCAAAATTTCCAATTGGAAATAGTTTTTGTCTTATAATTCCTGGCATTTATGGGAGATTTTTTTTTGCAAACAACAAAGAGACCTCACTGGGAAACACAATAGAAAAAATGAATCAAGTATTTATGTGCACACACTTGTGCAATCAAGAAATAAAGGAAAGAGCACCTGGCAATAAATCACAGCTTGTACTATTTTAAAGAAAATCATATTCTATAACTTCAAACCAAATTAATTAAAAACAAAAAGGTGGAGACTGGAGAACGTTTGAAGAGAAATATCAGGCATATCAAAATACACTTTATTGTATAGATGTGTGTCAGAGGACATTTGCCTCAACTGAGATCTCTGACTTTATTTAGTTTTCTATGCACAGGTATCCAGTGACAACTGAGGTGTAGTCAATACCCTTGGGGTCTCTAGGTTCCCACCTCTCTCTCCCGCAGGTGGTGTGCCCTATCTGCCAGGCATGGAGTAGCTGTCTCAGACTGAGGGTTCTCTGATACTAGACACAGGTGTGAGGGTACCTGAATCACAGCCCTGGTCAACACAGCAGCAGGAACATAAGGAAGTGTTTGGTTGACCAAAAGTAGGTGCCTAACACAAACTTAATCTTTCAGCAATGGCTATGACCCTACTAGGAGACTGCAGCTATACGCGCTGGTGCTCTAACACAACATGTGTGCCAATCGAGCAGAGATTTGCCAATCTGCAAAGAATAGGCTTGGAGCACTTAATCAACTCTGACTGACACTGGATGCATTAGGTAGCAACAAGAAAATAGAAAGTGAAATGAGTCAGACTGTTTGCATTAACGTCAGTGAAAAAAGGCAATAGGTGGTACAGCAGTCATAACCTAATTTACATCACTAAAACTGAAAACCGAACTTTATCATAAGATACCAAATGGCCTTTCTCAAGATTTGGTGGCATAGGATACCAAATCGCTGAGATCCTGCTTACACTATTATCCTTTTCCCTTTCCCAGAAAGAGCAAAGCATCTGAGAACACACACCCACAAGTTAACACAGTCTTACATATAATAAAAATGTATATAAAATAACGCATAAAGTTTCTCTGTGGCTGGATGCAGGGCTGTTAGAACAATATCCGCAGAAGACAATAATCCCACAAATGCTTGTTTTTATAGTCTGCTGTGGTGGCCAACAGCACAGAACTGTGAGCTGCTGTCAACTGAACTCCAAGGAAAATTGTTCTGCCATGTGAATTCCAGAAAACATCCAGATCTATGTAATCAACACAAAGAAATTTCAGTTCACTGACCTTAATCTGACTGGGAGTTTGTATATTTTCTTAAAATGTTAAACCACTACTGTTATATTCCTGCCTTTATAAACAAGCACACTCTACCATTTTACAGAAACTGAACATAAGGAGTCATGAATGAAGCCAAATCTTGCATGTAGATTTCAAGAAGGATCTCTCAATCCCATGGCCTGCAAAGAGATCAAATTCTGCTTCAGCCTGCATTTCTAAGTGTTATTTCCCATCAAATTATGATCCAGACACTTCGGAAGGGTTTTCAAGATTTTAATATCGGAGAAACTTAATATTCCTTTCCTTTATGGAAGGTGTTATCCACATACATCTACAGTATCCTTGCTCTGAAAAAAACCCCATGTTTCTAGAGTGTGAAATCTAATTATTTCATATGTTTGCAATTCTTTAATATCACTTGCAACTGATGCCGCAATCACAGACTGTACATTTGGCAAAGCTGAATCAATGCATATTGAGCAGCTTCAAAAACGTCTCTCTCATTTGACAGTGAGTATGTAATGTGACATGCCCTTTAGTGTCACTAGAGACCTGTCATATGCTGCTGTTCCTGTTTCAGGATCACTCTGGACCAGCCACTGTGGTGCACTTCTTACTTTGCAGAAACAACTTTTCATTTCCCTGGCAAACCACATGGGGTAAAGATGCTGTTGTACCCAGGCAAACTTTAATAAGTAATTTCATTAATTTTGCTGTTTTCTCCAGAGGCTTAAAACACAGCTAATCAGAATGAAGAACATTTCCAACCTCCATCAGTAACCTTCATTTGATTTTACAGAATTACTGTAATTAAGCAAAAAACACAGATTCACCTATTCCTGTCTAACTTGCAATACGATTGAGGATCCAAGCACTGTCATAAACAGGATGTGTCCTGCCCCAAGGATTCTGCAGCTGAGATTGAAGCAGATTGGAGGCAAGAACAAATACCAGGGAGGAGTGAAGATGTAGATAATAGTAGTCAGGTTGAACAGCCTGTGCACCTTTTGTCACTACTCAGAGGGTAGTCAAGCTGCATGAATAGTAAGAGTCTTTGTGGTGTTGGCTATGTCAGTATATTTACAGGAGTGATCTGGCATTCAAGGAAAAGTTAAGCTGAACTGAAGATGCTGTCAGTGTATACGGCACAGTGCAGTCTTGACTTAGTCTGGGTGTAGGAATAGAGGCTATAAGAGTTACCCCAACCTGGGAGTAGTCCTGAAAGCCATTATAGCTCCAAGAAATGTGTTGATCTGTGCTTGATCTTCCTGGCAATGGGAATAACTACTTTCCTCAATGGGAATGTAGTATCACTCTGAGTATCTGGGAGGCAACTTCACTCAAGCCTCCTCCCACATTTACTGTTCTTTGGCTTGCCAGTTTCTGGTCGTAGAGTAAACTGAAAACAGGCTCTGCTCTCCAAACTGTACTTGGACAAAAAATAGACAAAAATGTAATGTGCCTACTAGTAAGACAAGATAACACACTATTGAATTTCTACTCCATCTCTGTTTTCAAAAACACTAGAAGATGAGAACTAGTGGTACGATAATGGTACTCAGTGGTACCAAGGAATGAGTCCTGAAAGTGTATTCTACAGCATGGAGTTCAGCTGAATTTTAGCCTGTCTTGTTCTGCCACATAAAAATGTGTCTGGGACTAAATAAAAAGAAGGAGAATAGCTCCACATAAATATTTCTGATTCAGTACAATCAAAGACTGCATTAATTTAATTAAGTTTAACTTTGACTTTAAAATGGTCTCCTATGCAGTGTAATAGTTCAACAAAATATTCTTCAGATGACTACCAAATGTTTAGAGCATCATCTAGCACTTTTTATATGTCACAGCTCATTCCTAATGGCAATGCTTCCATATGACAGGTACTTATTATTCCCCATAATATACTTAAAATATAAACTTGGTTTTGTTCTTGAAACAGGTCTTGAGAGGTGCTAATGACTCATGGCTTGCAGAGTGCTGAGCACCAACTGGCCTATGGGCTCATGCTAATTGCATTGTTTGAAAAATATCAGATGTGTTACCACTCTTCATTAGTTACACAGAAGGAAATGCTTGTAGTCTGTTTTGTTTTGTGCATTGTGGTTTCATGAGACAGGTTGTTTTATATAAGGTATGTATGCATATCTTTATGTGTGTATATATATTTATCATATAAGAATGAGACAGACTTTTCTGAGAAATATTTATTCCTGACACATAAACATGAAGTACCCCGACTAGAACTCACACACATTTTAAGCTCTCCAAACCTACATCTCAGTAGCACTTGACAAAACATCTGTAAATTATGCTTACAGCTATCTGGTACATTACTTTTTCCTATTATTTTTATTCTTTGTTAGCCACCACCATCACCTCTATTTGGCTGTCTTTTCCACAATTTCATCTTATCCTGTAGGCCCTGGTTATAAACATGTTTGCACATATGTTCACACAATTAAATAAATTCACTAGTATTTTCAAGATCAGTACTGTAAATTTTTTTGAATAGACTTTCTTACTTGTATGGGACAATGACTGACATTATGGACTTCTACACACTCTTGGAGTCACTGGAAAACAGTGAAATATGTGAACAAAGGAGGAAAATCTGAGAATACGTGGACTTTAAATGTTAGTCTTGCTGCCTTAAGAAAACTGATTATTACTAATCACCACAGTGAGCTTCCCTGAGAATTAGATGTCTTTCTTAATAAAGGGACACTCCTACATTATAAAAGGAAAAACATTTTGCTGATCCTGTCAAAAGTAGCATACAGTGGAATGTACTGCTTAATCATGCTCCACATGAAATCAGCATTGATATTCTGACCAGGAATTAACATCACTGCCACAACTCGTTTTAGCTCGTGTGGGCTCTGGAGTGAACAGGTAGTTTGTACATCAGTCTGACCTCTAAGCTCAAACAAATTGCTCAGACTCAGCTTCTAGAAAGAGTTTTTGTGAGCTTGAGACTTCTTTGCCTTAACTCAGTTTTAGGTACAGGTCAGAGTTAAAGGGGTATCACCCAAATTTTATAGAGCTGTATCTGCTAAGAAACACCAAGCTACAGCCTGTGATTTTGAAGTCTCATCCTTCAGGTCAGAATTCCCTATACTTTAAATAAGAACTACTCAAAAATATTGCCTAGAAAAAATATTTTGTTTTAAGCAACTGTATTTTTCCTCTTCACCCACCTAAGGGTGTTAACTTATTACTGAAATTCGTTCCTATATTTCTTGGAATATTCTCTAAACAGAGAGAAGGAAAGGTTTGCCTTAATTTTTCTTCAGGAAAGTGGTCAGATTTTAATGAGACCAGATCGAAACAGAAATGTTTGTGCATCTTGTTTGAATAGCAACATACAAGAAGCTTCCAGACGTATTAGATATTTGTAAAATGAAAATAAAACCTCAATATGGATTTGATTTAAAGGTTTTAGTTTTCTTTTTCTCTTTAAGGAAAATGGTTTCTTAGCTGGAAAACATATGGAAATGTAATTAGCTATACTTATTAAATGCGTTTTTAGCTTTGTCACTTCAATAAATACTAATTATGAGACAGGAAAAGACATATAGAAAATGTTTTACAAAGAACATAATGGAAAAATGTAAATGTTTGTGGTTTGGGTTTTTTCTTTTTGGTTTGGTTAATTTTGTCTGTGTGTGTGTGTGTGAGCTTGCAAAAATTCAGAACAGAATGTAGGTGTTTTTATAATAGTGCATTTTGAAACAGAATATGTCATGGGATCTGTTCCAACAATTTTTGGGCAAACAAAATGCTTGATGACTCTGATATAGTACTGTAAGTTCTAAGACAAAGTCCATTACACTTTAGAAATGTTTGTGATGAGCATGTAAATATGTAAGGTGAAAAAAACATTTTACAAATTTCCATTTACATAGCTTCTAGGACAGGTAGAATACCTGCCTTTTCCAGCCCAAACTTTTCTGTATTCTGTTTACTGAAAGTACCTTACTCCATTCACCACAACATTTTATAGTAACACTGTAAAGTAGGGGAAAGCAGTCATATCTGTTTTACAGATAGAGGATGGAAATCCAGATAGACCAGTGAAGTGACAGTCATGTAGGAAGTCTCTGGCCAGTAAATTATTAAATTCAGGAGTTTAAAATCTGAAAGCAATAACATCAGTCTCTCAGTCAACCATTTCTCATCTTTCCAGCTAAGTAACGGCTAGAAACAATTTATGAAGAAAAAAAACTTTTAAAAAATAAAATTTAAAATTTATATATTTGAGTATAATATCATAAGCACAATAAATAATATTCTAAGGCTACTCTTTATTAAGAACTGAATATTATCCAGCACTAATAATCAAACCATGATGTTCAGAATATTGCCAGCTGACGATCTGATCAGTTAACCAGTTTGGAGGCCCAAATTTTAAAAAAGTGACTGTGAATGTACTTATATTCGTGTATTGCTTAATCTCTAGAGAAGCCTAAAACTGATCAGTTGCCTTTGTTTCAGGCTACAGTGTTCCATAGGTGCCTATGTATACAAAATTTCCTTGTTATAAAGATCACCAATCTTAAAATGAGCAAGGGGACATCAAAACACCTAAGCCCTTGATAGGTGTGTTCTGAATATACGTGATTTACTTTAAGTGATTTACAAACCTTCAGTTTGAGGTTGTTGTTGCCAGTTGCAATAGAGGTGGTACCATGCACTTATTGAAAACTAAGTTAGCACAAATATTTTTAACCTCATGACCTGGATATCAGCCTCAAGACACAGGAACATGCGGAGATGGAGGCAGACTTATAAGTTATTCAGTGTAGTGATTGGAGCATCTCCACAAGGCCCTAGTTCTCCATTGCTGGTAGGGTTGGACTGCAGATGCAGGACGTTCTCAAGATGTGCTGGACACTCCAACCTCCTTTTGCCTTGCTGGCCTGTTTCACTCTTTAGCATCAGTTCTGGACTTACCAGCACCTTCCTCCAAGCACATTTCCCCTACCTGTACAGGCACACATGAACCTGTTACAAACCACATGTAATTCAGGAGCCACAAACTAGTCAGTCACAATGACCACTTATGAAGGACACAGGAAACATGGATGTCAGCATACTTTCAAACCCAGGTTAAGTAATCCTGGGTTTTTTAAGAGTATGCTCCGATTGTCACTCGGTGTTCAGATTTGGGACTTTAAAATTGCCCCTGGATTATTAGGTTTTTTGATTCAGTAATTATCCACAGTAAAATTACACCACCACTCCCTTCCCCAGTGAATAATTACTGCAGGAACTCCTGGAGCAGAAAATGAAGAGGAAAAAAATCAAGCAAGCAAGCAAAAAGACAAAAAACAAAACCCAACAGGAAGCATACTTTCTCTTCCACTTAGTGGAATACCTTAGTTGCTTCCACCTAAAATCAAGATCCTACTTGGGTTCAGTTGTTTCTAACATTACAGGTTTTTCCTAAAGCTTCAGCAGCAGAGAAGGAAAGTGACACCAGAGGAGGAAGGTGTCCCCTCACACCATGTGTTAGGCACCTGCCCACAAAGGATAATCAATATCTACTTTCTCATAACAGATAACCACAAAGCCATTTCCTTTGTTAGATCTCAAAACTGAACTGAAATTCAGTCTGTAGCTAAGGTAAATCTTGGCTTCAGAGGTCTATAAATGTTTCTAATGATCACTAAATCATTTAACCACATGAGACCCAATTCCAGTGTGTATGAAGAAACTGTCAGTAACATGGCCTCTAAATATCTGTTGCAATAAGTTTTATCCCTCTGTATGACTCAACACCCATTTTTCTTGTGTGACCTGATTGATATTCAGACAGAGTATAGCTTTGCTAGAGAAATCAAAGCACAGAATCTGGATTTCTAAAAATCAGACTAGGATTTGGCTCAACTCCTTCAAAGCAAAGCCCCTTCTCCCATGCTGTAGGTGCAATTTTTCAAGTATTATATATGCCATGAGGAACTTTGAAGTTAATAAATATTACTGTGTCAAATAAAATAAAATAAAACTTTCTCAGTGAGACAAAGATCAACTTCAGTATATATAATATATGGCTTTAGCCCCTGGCAGCAAGTTCTGGGAGTTACAGCGGTTGAAAGAAATTTGAGAGCAAAGCAGTGGGTCTGGATTACGGAGTGTTTAAACTACAAGAGAAAATTATCTTTCAAAAAAAAGGGTTTATGAGGTGGAAGAGTTATGTAAATGGTCTTTAAAAACTTGTAAGAAGAACACGTTGTAGTGCATCATACCTCTTGGAAAAAATATTTTTTTTTCCTTTTCTGTCCAATAAAGCATATGAAACCTGGTGAAGTTTTAATTCTTATTTATCTGTGATGAGTTTCCATCTTTCCCTTAGTGAAACTGGCTTAAATGAAAAAAGAATAACCCTTTTATACACAGGACTTACTTAGTGAAGTTCTGGAATCTGTTTGCACAGAAGATTGTGAGGCAGGCAATATCAGGCAGTTACAAAATAAAATTGAGACATTAATGAACACCAGGTGCATAAACAGTTATTAAAGCGGACAGGCAGGGATTTCCCTTCCAATAGCACAGTTCCAATGACTGGTGGAGAATCCAGATAATAGGCTTCATATGCATTTCCTAAACTGGCACTATCAAAACCAGGTTATTAGGCTAGGTGGACTATTTATATGATAAATTAGGTTAATTCTTACATTGTCTTTTTCTAGTCGAAAGTCAGGAACTTTTCTCCTGATTCCTAAGGAAGTGTTTTAGAACAGTCAGTGAAATAAGCACTTTTATTGCTAAGTTTTCTTCTTCCATTGGTCTAAGACATGGTATACCATTCCTTAGGAAGAAGAAAATAAAACAGTAACAAAGAAGCCAAGATAATGCATCACAAATGCATATGTAAGGGAGGGAAGACAAATGGAAAATATTAAAGCACTGCATGTTTCCAGATATATTGTTAGACTTCTCTGCGTATCGCATTTCTCTGTTTTTTAACATAACTTCAGTATTGTTCTGTATCATTGATTCAGTGCCCATAGAAGTCACAGGAATTTTTATATAGGGTTCAGAACAAATTCAGACACATTTTTTTCTCCTAAATTTGAGGTAGCTAGTAAGGAGGTATAAAGCAAATGTTTATATTAGCTAAATAGCCAACAGATAGTGCAGTAACTTTGAAAATTGGCAGCAAGAGATCTCGTCTGCCTACGGTAGGTACCTAAGGTTAGGTCAGTAAGATCTCATGCAGAAAGCCTTTTTGTGCACCTAATTCTTCTCATTGTAAGTATAGAATTAAGATGCAGTGGTAGGATTCCTTCACCAGGCAGTGCCTTTTCTTCCCCTTGCTAGTGCCTTTCATCAGAAAAATTCCTCTGCTCTTTGATATTGTGTTATTCAGCTTCAACTATTTAGTGGGCTTAGTTAGTAACTGTACCATAAATTATTTTAAATGCAGTGACACAAACTCATTTTCATACTTCAAAATTGCAATAAAATGCAGGAGTAAAACCCTGTTAAGTTTTGTTTCTCACCTACAATAGATTCCGAACTTTTTAAAGATGAAAATTATTATATAAAATACATAAGCACCTGTTTCCATTTTTTGCTGTTTAGTTTTCTTTTGTTTTTTTCCAGTAGAAATTGGAGCAGGAACGTTAAAGAAGGTTCCAAGCAAACGTGCTAAAGAGAAGAGGGAAAGACAGGTGAGGGACTCCAGGAGTAACAGCATTTATTCTGAAAAAATATCTTTGTTCAGCATTGAAGAAAGTGGAAAGCAATTTTTTCAGTCATAGAATGTTATAAAATGCTATTAAAATAGTAAAAAGCCCCATACTTCATTGGTATGCTAAACTTTGGAAATAAATCTTTCACCTGCGATGGCAATAGTTTCTATGTGTGCAAATGAGATATTAACTAATATCTTGTTAGAAATTTTTTGCTATCAAACCTAGTTGTATAGATGCCTCCTCAAAAAATGTTTATAAGAAATATTTCCAAATGACAATTCAAATCTATTAGTTTAAGATGAACAGCACAAACAAAATGTGAACCAAAATAACTGAGTTCAGCAAAGCCCATTCTGTTTTTCCGATTCCCTCCAACAAGCATATAAATCCTTGAAATCATTCACAAAAATGTGAAACATGCATGTCTGAGCCTCCTAATAGACATTAGAGAGATTAATCATATTTGATACAAGGCAGGAGACTCTTTGACACAGGAAAAAGAGAATGTTTTCCAAAGCTGCTATATTTTTTATATGTGAGCAGTTATATGTTACATTAGTCCCTGCTTCACATGCAGGGACACAATATGGAGATCACAGTAGGAAACAATCAAGTTGGATGGACACTGAATATCTAGCAGCAGATGAAGAGAAAATAAAGAGGCAAGCAATGTCTTTTAACAGCATTCATTGAGACAGAACTCTTTCTGAAATTCATTCAATTGTCATTCCAAATGTGAAAACAATAAAAAAAATGGCCATAGAGTTTACAGCAGACTAGTGTATACACTCTGAGACTCAGCTAATTTACAAGAAGAGGGTCCATGGATCCCTGCTTATTTCATTCCGTTTTCTGCTTTGTCATGCTTATTAGTATTTTTTAACAATTTCTTACCTTCAAATAGTCATGCTGAATTTTAAAGCATTTTTTTGATGATTACATATTATAACATTTCTGTTTGGTCCTGCATAAAAAAGATTTTGACATCAACATCAAATAACTGCCAGAATCACGACCAAAATGTGAGCTCCAACTTCCAGTTCAGCCTCTAGTCACCTTCACATTTTTCAAACAATAATAGTAATAACAATAACCAGAAATATTTATTAAGAAAAATTCCTTTACTGTTTTTGCAATCCAGTTAATGACAAAGTAGTGCCAGTTCCTTATTACTATGGAAGTTACGGTTAGTCTATACGGAAATCAGCATCACACTTTACTGAAGAACAAAAATCATGTTGCTTGAAAGTTAAAACTGATGTTGTTAGAGAGGCATTCTTTTATTCTGTTGTAGTTAGTGCTACCATGACCAAATAACTAACTGTACTGGTAAATTGCTAGATGGATAAAATAGCATGATTGCTAACAATAAAGAAGGACAGGCATTTTAAAGTTTATATTTCTATATTGGAGAGGAGATTTAGTAATGTAGACATAAAATGTAAAGTGAGTGAAACACTATTGACTCCAACCCTAACTAGAAGTAGTATTTATCAGCAGTTACTAAAACAGAGCATTTTAAGATAAGCAAATTCAGATAATACTCACCTAAATACTTAAAGCATATGGACAAAGAATTCTCTGGACCACAAATTTTACAATACATTCTGGAGATATGGAGATGTTCCAGAATAAAGCCATGCTTTGAAACTACATAAAAAGTATATTTTTTTCCATGTGGAAAGCTATAGATCTGCAGATGCAGCAGCATCCCAGACAAAATCAGAGAATGGCTAATATAAAACTCAATCAATAAGCATTAAAAGAATGCACAACTGTTAATGCTATTCTATGTTTGTAGAAAATTGAACTACATTGACAACATTTTGCTATGTTTACAACTTTGTGTGATGAAAATAATGATGTTGCTGCAATAGATTTCTGTAACACCCTTGACTTGAGATCACATGACGTCTTGAATGATAGAGCTTGAACAATTTAACATTCACATATTAAATGAATTAAAAATTTGTTAAATAACAAGATTCAGAACACAATCCTAAGTCAGAATCTCTGTCAGACACCTGCACTTCAAGTAGAAACCCATTGAGACTTTTCAGTTCTTTTCAGCTCTTTATATCATAACCATTTTATCAATGGCTTAGGAATAGATAAATACACAATAAAACTACATGTACAAAAGGCAGGCATTTTATTTATGACCAAATGCCTAGGGAGTAGTAAATAAAGGAGGAGGATAGGTCATCCCTATAGCTCGTAAACAAACCATAAGAGTTTCAAATATAAAAACACATATCAGAAGCAAGAATATAGGACATGGCAATGCAATGGCAGATTCTGTCTTGAACGTTGTGATTCTGAAATGGCCTTAGGATGATAAGGGTTACTGAGAGTAACTTCCCAGTACAACTTTGTAACCAAAAGTGTTAATATGATTCTAGGGTTATAAACATGAACATATTTTGCAGGATAAAGAAACAAAGAACAACCTACATTTGCTGAAGTTATAACTCCTGCTGTAATTCTGGCCACAGTTCCGGTCTCCATATGTTAAGAAGGATACTAACACCCTTGGAAAGGACTCGGAAAAGAACCACTGAATGATAGATGGGCTGGAGAATATGCATAACAGTGAAAAAACGGATGAGAGCAATCTGGTTAGTTTATCATATGGACCACAAGGGAGGGACTTGATCACATGCCACAAGCACCTATAAGAGGAACAGAATTTTGACAATAGGTAGATCTTCAGGCTAGAAGGAAAATATAGTAAAAAGGTCACTTGGAAAATAGATGAATCCAGAATAGTAATAAAGTAAAAAGTTTTATCAAGGCCAATATTGCCATAGATGATGGGTGTTCATTGTCATTAAAACCAATTACAGTTTTTCTTATTCAGCAGCATCGTAGTACAAAGTACTGCTAGCATTGCATCTAGATAGACAGAGACTGTTGCTGTGAACAGCACTCTATACCTGGAAAATGAAAGTCTGATAACTATTAACTTCCAGGTAGAGTAGTTTATGGACTGTGTGACAGCACTTTGCAGACTTCAGGGCCTACAGAAACTCCTGGAAATGCCCCTTCCTATTCTTTACCAATGGAATTTTTAATATAGATCCTTACTTTATCCTTTTTATGCTGTTCTATGAATAAACACTTTGTCTTGTCATAAAGACAAAAACATACCCTCCCATGTTTACTTGTCCTGAACAAGACCATATTTTCTTATTTGTTGCCCTTATGGTTGTTACAGAACTTATCACTATGATCAAAATGGAATTCTGTGGAAAATTGTCATTCTCACAACCCACTGACTCTGAGGATTTTACAAGCTGCTATAATATATAGGGTGAGAAAATTTGGCAGAGCCAGCCATGCAAAAAATTATATATGTATAAAATAAAAAAATAGAAATCTTCTATTTGAATTCACAGACCTTCATGTAACTTAACAGAATACTTAACATCAAGTCTACCAGACAGACTATGTCAGAGAGTGAGCACTGATCATTTCTGCTGTCATAATAAGACCTATCTTCTGATGTTTGCTCAAGATAAACTAAATTTGTAGGATGTTCTACCAGTGCAAGAACCAAAGTCTGTTTTGGCCATTATTTCCTTTCAGACTCCTGGCAAATGGATCCAGCATTGCATTTCTGCAGATTAGAAAGTCATTTCCAGTTAATTCCAGTTTCCTGATGTACAAAAAAAGGAAGACGAATATAGCACCTGCCAGAAGAAGGACTCTGATGGGCAACAAGAAGTTAAATCCTTTAGAGTACTGAATGTAGGAAATCTGGTTTTGGATAAAATATTATCAAGAAAAAGTGTAAGAACAGGTACATGCCAAATCATCTTACTTGTTACCCTACCAACTAGATTTATCCACTTGAACCAGCTATATCCTGAAATAATCTACTGCATCTCTTGGAACCTTTTGTAGTCTGAAACTATACATACCACCAGCCCACACAAAGCTCCAACTGGCAGAGAAGATACCAAGCAGGAAGATGGTCTCTCACTTAATAAATATAGCATGTACGACATAGGATAGAAAACAAAAACACCATGAAAATAATCTGCATCAGAGTTGAAAATTGAGACAGAAATACTTGAGCTTCTTCCCTACCTTTCTACATACACAGTTGCATACACAGCTTCTCCCTTTTGTTCTTCTCCCAGATTATAATGGAATAATGTTTTATTTTATTTCATGACCTCATACAGATAAAAAAAAATCCAAAGCCCTAATGGATAAAAGCTGTGTGACACCTCTTGACTAAATTTGACTGCTATAAAAGTACAGTCTATTCCTCTCTGTATAAAATGGTTTTCACACTCAGCTTTTTGGCAGCAACTTTCCCGGTACCTTCAAAACTAACAGGATTTCTCAGCTGTTCAACAATTCTTTTCTAATTACTGTAAGGTTAAACCTGAACATTTAAAAGTCTGTACACTGTTTTGCCCTGATTATCACAAGATCAGTTCTGAATGGAGCCATTTTTTATTTCTTTCGTTCTTTTATTTGCTTTCAGGAAGAAGATTTTGGAACTGAAGTTTTAGTTTCCAATTTTGAGTTTTTGTCATATAGAAAAGGACCATATTTTCAAGCTTTGCCTCAATGCTCTGAAGGCTACAAGCACTTTTCCCCAGTGAAACTTGTGACTCACATGTAATGACTTTCCTTCAGGAATGAATGCTTTAAGTGCATGCTCATATATCATGGAACATGGAGTGCCTGATCAGTTAACCCTTGGGAGAAGGGATGTTGATAGTTCTAAAGCCTAGAAATGAGCTTAATGACATCCTCACTTGGTTTCATGTAGCTTGGAGAATTCTCAACAATCACCAGATCTTCACTCACACATTTTAGCTATTTCTAAACATTACTGTTATGTTTCAGTGCCCAGGATCAGTCCTCACAGATTTTATACTCTTTACCAAAAGCTCATGGTCTTCCGCTTGTACAAAATTGTGTAGGAGTCAAATGAAACTTTGCTCCTCGTGCAACCCCCTGGTTTTGCAAAAGCAGTTCTGCAGTATAATTTCCTGTAATAACACACAGATAAGCACTCAGCATCACACCTCAGGGAAACATTGTTCTTGCTAAGAATCCTGATCAGAATGATTAAATCTGGATGTCTACATATACTTGCTTTCAATGTTTGAAAAGCTGCAGATGTAATTGGAGTTGCTCAAATATATGAAACGTTAGGTATGTTTGGATCAGTTTAGATAGCTAATTAAAAAAGGTCAAGGTGTCTTAGATATAACAGCAAATTAACATCCAGCACTTGAGGACCCTGCTCCTCCTCACACCACAGCCAGACAGGGTTTCTTTCTAAAATCTCCCAGACCACCATTCATCTTGCTCTGATGTAAAGTAGAGCTACTGAGAGGTGCAAAGCACCCTGGAATCTCTCAGTAAATATAAAAGTGGAAGTTCTGTATATTCATTATTTATTTTAGATACCCAAAGAAATCCATATCAGTTTAAATCGACGAGTGTATAAAGTAAGGGTAATGAAAATAGCAGAGTAGAATCTGCATCTTTGGAAGACATCTAGTTTATATCTGGGGTTTGATCCAAGTTCAATGAAATGAACAGACTCAGTGTCTCCCTCAGATGTTTGTACTACACACTGACTACACAGAAAAATGCAGCAGCCATTATTTTCTCAGCAACAGTGTAAATTAAGCCCCAGCTTCATCCAATACTAGATTTGCCTGATTTTCTCTCTCTTTGGGATGTCATCATGGAAACAGTCTTGATTACTTAATGTTCCTTAAAATGGTACTAGCTTAGCTAATCAATGTTATTCTGTTGTTAAGCAGGATATTTTTCCTTTCTGAAGCAATATTGATTACCTAATTATTGCCATTAAAAGCACCCAAAACCAACACATATTTAAGAGAGCGATGGCTTGGCTGCTATTAAAGCTCTCACAAGTCGTATTATTCTATTTCTCCTCAGTTTGCAGAGCTTCCCTATTTTTGAACATCTTCAACTCCTTCACAGTCCTAATATTTAGTAACTTTCCCACCTCCCCCAGCTTCCACCAGCAGATAGTGCAAAATTAACAGCAAACAATGGGATCCAACAGCTTGTTCCAGAAAGCAATGATTCAAGACAAAACGATAGGGATGTGACAGCAGAAATAGACACAGCACCTGTGTCTAATTTTTAAAAGTTAAAACTTAATTCCACCTCATTCAAACTTATTTTAGAAAGCAATTGACAACAGGAAAAATTATATAATTGGCAGGAAACTAAGACTTGGGTGTTGAGAATTAAGAACTTCAAACTGTGAATTAGAATATATATGTGTATCTATATACATTGCTATTGCATCATTAGGAGAATTTGGCTCCACAGCTGTATTTATGATTATTGAAGGATTCTTGTTTATATTTAGCCATAAAATTATACATACTTAAAAGCTCTGATACCTCTTTAAAAAGGCAGCAGTCAACCTGTCTATGACTGTTGCCATGGGGTGTTTTAACCTGATATTCAAAACGCTTTGTAGGATTTGTCCTACATGACAAATCAATCCCTTTTTCTGACTTTTCACTGTGGGTTATGTGTGTTTTGTGAATCATTAATTGTAGGTATGGCATCATATTTGTTTGTGTGTGTGTGTGTGTGTGTGTATTTCTTCATGTACTGTATAAGTATTATACATATACTCCTTTGAAATATCTATGTATACACAATGGAGTTGCAGCATCTTTTTTTGTATTGGTGCATAGCATATATTCTAAAGAGTGGATTCACACTGCAGATACAGCATGCATAAAACATGTACTATACAAATTCAGAGTTTTTTAAGCCCTAACTGTGCAAATGATGCCATATGAGTAGCCCACATCAGCCTCATGAAGGACCAGTACCTTTTAAATAAGGGAAAGGTGATGATCTGTGAAGAAGCTGGAGCAATGGGTCTTTAGGCTGCAGCATCACTGGAAAAGGTAAGTAGATGTGGTCTGATACTTTCTTCGTGAGGTCTGATGTGCAACTTCATGGTGAGATATGTCAGAAGAGACTTAAAATATGCAAAAACGGAGTCACAGAACTAGTTTTTCCTCCTATGTGGCCTAAGATGTAGAAGGTGGAGTGGATTCATGGACACATCTCAGAGCATGTCAACCAGGGTCCTAGTCATACAAATACATGGCAACCGGTGGTCCTTACCTGTGCAGCTGCAGACTAAGGGCTGCACTAAGCTTTTATGCCTGAAGGAGACAGAAAGCCCTGCCTACACCATTCTTGTTTAGCTCTCTCAGCCTCACACACTTCAGCAAGAGGTACAGATGAGGTAGACGTATCCAGACTTGTAACCAGTCTGAATGCAGCCCTGAAGGACAAGGTGGAACGCAAAGACATAGCAAAACACATGAGAAGAGAACAAAAATGGAAATATTTGCATCTAGGCAGTGCTAGTAGTTACAAGACTCATCCTAACAAGCCTCAACAACAGCCTTCTATATGTTCAGTGGAACATTGATAAGCAATGTGACTGTCAGTAAACTGAATTAAATTTGACTTGAATTGATTTAAATTCAAATAAATTCCTTTGATTTTTGAGTTTTGTTTCTGCTGGAATATCAGATTAAGCAAAAAACATTGATCTACCATAACATGACAAAGTTCTTCTATGGTAAGCCTAAAACTGATCACATTTCTAGTGATACTAAACAACCTACAGAACCAACAGGGTAACAGCAAAGGGGATGAGGAGAATGGAGGACAAAAAAAGAGGAAATTGTTACATTTCTTTCTCCTTGGTACAGTTTTTCTTGCCAAGAGTAGACTTAAACTTGAGTTGCTTCTTGCTATGGCACACAGCCACATACGTGTTCCTGCTCACAAGCAGCATGAGCATGCTGGTCGCAATCTACTTCGGAAACAAACGAGGTTCAAAAATATCCTCCTTTTTAAACAGGTTGTCTGTGTGTGTGTGTGCATGCATGCTTGCATGTGTGATTTATGCAAAAAACCCTGTCAAAATATTCTGGTTCATCAAAAGTCTAATTTACATACATTTTTGGGACACTGTAGAGACTGATTAACATGACGTATCGCAATTCAGAAGGAATGTTGACTGAAGCATTTTAGGAGCCTGGGATGCGAGAGCATGAGGTAGATAAGCATATGGAGCTCTCTGAACGAAACAGGAGGCTGCCTATTCTGCTATGATTTATGTTCCTCAACTTGTGAGAACTTGATGGCTCTCTGAGATAAGATATTTTGTTCAGAAAAATCAAGTACAATGAAAAAATCATTATAGAGCTTGCTTTATTTATCTTTGATATGCCCAGCTATGTCTTCCACCACCTTTTACAGACACCAGGTTCTGGGTTTTATTAAAGAGAAAAATAATCAGCACTAAAACCTTATTTATAAATAGTAAGTTAAGATATTTTATTGAAAGCATTTAGAAATTATTTTTATCTCCTTGATTTAGAGAAACCATAGCAACATTTATCCTGCAAAATAAAATTGAATGACATATTATATTAGGTCTTTTAAATTTATGCAATAACTTACGCATGCATCTGAAACTAGATTAATTTTATATTGTCTCATTATTTATTTAATTCCTTTTATTTCTTCAGAAGTCCTGAGTTGGATATTTAATTTAGACATTGGTGTACCTGAAGGTTGAACATCTATTCCATCTTAATTAAGATAGAAAATGGTATAATCTAGGCCAAAATGATCAATAGATGTTCTGGAGACCCTTTACTTAAATAATAGTTATTTTTTAATAATTTGTATTCAATCTATGTTAGGCAGTGGCAGAAACTGAGAGTAAAAGTAGAGAGTCATAAGCATTGTGTTGTCTGAGGTTGACTTCCTGATAAGACTTCTGCTGAGAAAGCAGCAGACCTTTACTAACTAAAGGTACTCAAACTTGCTATACCTCTGTGAGATGGAGGTATGAAAACTTGTATTCATGGAGAAATGCATCTGCTGCATAGTCTAAGGAAACATTCCAGCACCTGCTAGCAGTATTGAGTTCATATCACATCCAGAGATTAGCCACAATACTGTCCTTTGGTGAGTGGATGACAGCACCTTTGCTATCTAGGGTGGGCAGGAGGTGAAGATTCCTGATAAATTACTAAACTCATGGGATAGAACTATTATTTGTCCCCCCAGTTTGCAGGAAGGCATCCAGGAGGTCCCACTGGCCAGCTCACAGGTGCTTGCTGTCACCACTGGGTGTCTCATGGACCACGTTTTTGAGGACGGTGAGGACAGTGAAGATCCTTGCTGCTGGTGCACAAGGATGGAAGAACAAATTCAAGCCCCAGTGGAGCTTACAAGGAGATAGGACTGGAGAGAAGAGGGAGAAACACAACTGCCTGACCTACTGCCTCAGAAAAGGTTGGCATGTGGGCAGCACCAACCCAAGATTTTAAACTTCCCTGCTGTGAATTCATTGCATCTGCATTACCAAAAAATTGTTTCTGACTAGATATATATCCTAGAACAGTGAAAGCCTGTTCTCCCTCCAACAAGTTAATTCTCTTCCTTTGTATGTAAATCATCCTCGTCTCATGCTCTGTGTGGCACTGTGAGTGCCTGCGGAGTATTCCCTGTCCAACTTAAGAGATCAAATTGATGCTACTGAACATGGAATCAGTTAATTAGATCTGAAGGAGTTAATGGAGATGGAGGAAAGTTCTTCTGAAAGCAGACTATGCCTGAAACCACACATTTTTATGTCATTACCTTGAAAAAAAGCATCACATCGAAGCAGCATTAAGGAAAGACAAATTAAACAGGAGAGTAGTATCCAGGGGAGTCTTAAAGTTAATCCAGCGTATTGCCGTAAAAAGGCTTGCCATCTGGATCCTAGTTTGCTACAATATTGAAGCTTCATGACATTTTCTTCCCTTTATCTTCATTTTCAGCTATCATTCATGTGACAGGTGAAAAACCTATGCAGAACTCCAGTGTTGCAGTGTGTGCGTGACATAAGGAGCTTTCAGAAATCCCTGTTAAAGTGTGTAAATGGATAACTGTCTTTTACAACAACTCTGCAGCTGCTGGTGTGTCAGGAGCCTCTGATAGCCTCACAGTCAGGGAGCAGTGGTAATCGTACAAGCATTGGCCCCCTCCAAAAGTACACAAAACCAGGGTCTTACTTTTTCCAGGCAGAAGAGGGGATGCTGTGACGCCTTTGCTAATCACTCCAGATTCTAATAACTCCACTAAGCTTTTGTGAGCTGTTTCAAATCCCCCTCTTTACCTCTGGTATCACAGGCAACAGCTAAAGGGATCTCTTTGCATAAAACACCTCAAAACACTAGAGGGCCGGTTGGCTCGGTAAGCGCAGTGCTGGGACTGAGAGACTGTAGCTTAACAAAACGCATCTGAGGCTCCGGATGCCGGCTTTGCCTAGCAAGGCAGAGGAGAAACGCACCAGCGATTGCATTTTATACGAGCGACAAATCTGCTCTGAAAAGGCACATGGGTGAGGTGGCCGAGAGGGCGAAATGAATTACCTCTCGCCTCCTCCGACACGATGGCGGAGGTCATGAAGGAGCCATGGCACACGTTAAAGCAGAAGAGACCTTATATGTCTTAAAGGGAAATAAACAGAGAGGTTTGGGACGATGAGGTGGGTTTTTGGAGGGAGGTTTCTTCTTCTCCTAGGCTTTTGTGAGGTGAAAGATAAAAAGTGGTTGCTCTCAGATACCTGCAGTTGCCACAGCACACAGGCAGGTTTTGGCTCCTAGTGAGTGAAAAGACAAATTCTCCATTTTGGCTACTTTTCCTGGAATAAACCCAAGCTTTAAAGGAACAGAGCCAGGTCCTCAGGTCACAGAAATTTGAACAGCACCAAGGGAAAGTGAGGTTTTACAACAGTTTGCACCCATGTAAACAACTTCTGCTCATGTAAACAACTTCCTGCTG
>NW_010161994.1:0-29773 GCF_000695765.1 Mesitornis unicolor | reverse complement strand
CCTGCTGATTTCAGAAGGGTGGTCTGATTTGCTCTCCCTGGAAACAGAATCTGACCCATCAAACTGTTTTTCTCATATGTATTTAAATGTATTTTATGCCTGCAATCCCTGCATGTCATGAGCCACAGCACCCTATGACTACAGGAGGTGAAAAAAAACCAACAAACAAAAACCAAAGCAACCAAAAGTTTCCACCTAAACACCAGGCTGATTCAAATGTTGTTAACAATGAAGACAGATGAAAGGGACAAACAGTTTTCTTCCCATCCCCTGAGGAGGAGATACTGAGTGACAGCCCACCACAGACTGAGGGCTGGAGCTCGCCGGCCAGGCTGACCTTGCCACCGGTGAGCAGCATGGTCCAGCCCGAGTGAGGACAGGCTGCCAAAGAGGTGCCCCTGGACATTAGGAAGCTTAAATTCACTTTGAGCACGCATGGATGGCTCTACTTGTCACTGGTTTGAGAGGCAGGTCCTCCACAGCTCCCAGCACTTCCCAGAATCGGGGAGGATTTTTAAAGAAATAATCACAACCAGCCTCAAGAGGGTTTCTGAGGGGTTTCTATACAGCAGAATTCCTGTCTGGATGTTTTATTCCACTGTTTTGTTATGGAGAGCTGCAGTGCAACCCATTAACAGCATATTTTTTAGTAATATAGAACTCATTGAGATCTACAGGCAGCAAGGATTATTTAAGTTTTTTAGATAAATTATCTCTAGACACACATGCACATGCACACCTGCTGCCTCTGTATTTTCAAGACCATTCTACTTCTACCTGCAGGGGAGAATCCTCTCTGCTGCTTGTACAATTTTGATATATTACAAACAGGGGAATTCTCCTAGGGGCAGATTAGTTAAATCACTTTCCATCCTTAAAGTACATTGAGCTTGCAGTGGGCTTCTCTGTCCTTAGCAACATCCCAGAATAAGTTTTCAGTTAGTGCAAATGAAGGATGTACGCAAGTTAAAATTTAATCATCATAACATTAGCAATATATTGGATATGCTCTGAAGAATCTGTATAGCATTTAGGAAATAACATCCCATGAGAGAGTAGCATCTGAACTGTGCTTCATTTTCACTGCTGATGACCTGTTAGCAAAAGAATCCACAAGTATAAGCAACAGATCAAATTGGCTATGAGTAAATAGAAGGTACAGTCAGCTATTCACTGCAGTATATGCTTATCTGTATTATGTTTACTTGTGGAAACACTTTTACATCTCTTATCACAGTATCTCAACCTGCAGAATTCTTTGATCTAAGATCCCCTCCCCTTGAAAAGTCAGAATCATCATAAAAAACCTTTGGAGCAAAAATCCAAACACTATGAATATTCATTCCCTTCACAGCTGTTACATTTATGGAAATGCAATAACAGCAAACTTCTTGGATTTGGCAAAGATTTTTACCAGATGAATACATGCCAGTAAAAGAACTTAAGTGAAATGAAAAGCCTGGCTCACTCCTCTTTTCTAAAGCAGTGTGCTGCAGTCCAGAGCATTTTGAAAGTTAATGAAAGAGTCTTTTTTTCTTTTTTTCCAAATTTCAAAACATGCATGCAAATTTCAGCTGGCAGTGCACGCACAAACCTTATTTAATAAACACATCAACTTGAAAGCAATGTTCCGTATCCCCAGTTAAACAGACGATGAATGGAAATTTTGCCCTGATAGAAACAGCAGCAATCTATTTGTTTGTGATGCAAAATGCAGTCAGAGTTGTCACCTTCCCTGAAAGTTTAATCCAGTCATACAATTTTACCCCTTAATGAACAATCTGCATGGTTAACTGAGAGAAGGAAAAAAAACAAGGTACCTGTCCATTTATTTCTATTACTATAATTTGCTAAAACCCTGCTCCAGTAGCGATCAGTGGAAAACTACATAGACCAGGGATGTCTGCAAGTGAGATACACAGATAGAAACATTCAGCACAAGATGTAAGGTAAAGAAGACTGCAACATACCTTCAGCAGCGTGCTCCCTCCTTCCCAGCCAGCCACTTCTCAAGAATGTACACTACTGATGGGACTAGGAAAGTAATTGTAAATGGACTACTAATAAGTAGATTCATGAAACCAGATGTGACAGCAGGGTGTCACTAGGTCCTTTTTAAACTTGCCTCCAGTGCTGTCTCCTACTTCCTCCAGACAGAATTAGACAGTTGCTGATAGGATCAGAGCTGAAGCAGCAAGGGTGCTTTTTGACTGCAGTTGCTAATGCTCCACTTTCAGGGAAAGCGCAGAAGTATGTGTGTGCCTGCACTAACTGCACACACTCATCAGCCTGCTACAAGCTGGGAGATGTGATATGCATACTGAAAGAGCTGTGCAGGGAGGAGTAGTTCAGAAGCACACCCAAGCCTGCTCTGCTAGCAATTGCACCCTACTGACCTCCCTGGGCTGGATCGCTGCTGTAAAATTCATCAATAAGTCGATCAGTCAATAAGCAATGGATCTGAAATAGTGCATAAGGGGAGGGGAGAGGAGGAGACGAACGCAGCTTCAAGTCTTCAGACAGCAAACTTTCAAGATAGCTCTTTTACATTTCTCTGCTCTTAGTATTCCCACTGCAAATGTCATGGTCTATAGGTGAAGGCGATTGGATTTCACTTTAATTAATAATCTCAAAGAGGATTTTTTTAGCCATCATAAGACATTTTTTAACAGGATTCCTTGATGAGAACTATTATTATTTCACAGGTTATAGGAGTACCAATGGATCCCAGCTGTGAAGATGGTCCCTCAGAGCAAGGTGGTCTACTGACCCACTCTAAAAACATAGAACTTAGAGTCATATTGGATATGACAAACACAAGAAATATCAGTATCTTTACTTTTCAATTGAGAAAATGAGCTTCAGAGAGGGAAGAGGTATGCCCAAGGTCACACATTGAATTTGAACCCAGATCTCCTACATCCTATTCCAGCTTCTTACAAATAAACCCAGACTGCTTATGTAGACAAAAAACATCAAAGTATGAAGCAGCCCAGGCTACCACTAACAACCATCTTTGCCATGAATATGAGTGGCAACTGCCCATCTTCTATCTTCATGTCTTCAGGTCATTTTTAATAGCAATATCATAATAAGACAGCATTTTTAAATGCAATGTTTTCACATGAATTTGACCATGTACACTTAACAGGTGATTCTACTGGAATGTCCTCCAACCTTCTCCTGGAAAACTGAGCTGCCATGTTAGCTTGCACACATTTTTAAGACAAGCTGTAGGATTAAAATTGCTTTGGCTCTACACTCTGTAAAGTGAAAGATCCTAGTCTAGATCCCACAGTGCGACATTGGCTTCAGAATGACTTGATGGGGTAAAAAACATAGAATGAGCCATCAGGACCGGGGACTAGCAGTCCTGGAGTGGTTCTGGAGATCATCCATCCCAAGAGTGACTGATCCAGCTTTATTTGTGAGGTGTGATAAGATCACAGTTCAAGGTAGTGTGGCTGCAGGCCATAAAGATAAACAGTAGGACTTGAAAAATCTTCAAACTCGTCCGGAGTAGCAGCATGTCTGCAGGGAATATTTTCTGAGTTAAGCAATGAGTTTCTTTTTGGCTATTGTTATTTACAGACTACTGGACAGAACAAACAGCCTTGAGTCTATTGTGTTTGCAGCCTTAACGAACAAAAAATACAAGACAGACACACTGTAGCAGAGTTTGCAAAATTCAGTAATACTGACAAAAATAAACTTAAAAAAGCACTACAACCCCCTGCATGTCTTTTTAATAAATATATTATTCTTAAATACTATTATATGATCTCAATAAAATTACTCATATTATCTTAGTTCAGGTTTACATTGACATTAATGAGAATTTTCCATCAGGGAGAAGAATTTGGTCCCTGAAAAACAATTTTGGAAATCCAACAGGTATAGTCCTATAGAGTTTTCTCAGAGATGCTGAATATGGATAATTTCATTTATTCTCTGTCAAACTTAGCTGCAAGCAAATACTTCAGCTCTTACCCAGCATCAGACCTGGACATTCTGGACAGTTCTATATATTTATTCTTTTTCTACTTCAGAAGAGAAAGCATTTAGAAAGCTCCAAACCTCCAATCATTTAATAAAAGAGGCAATACACAAAAACAGGCAGCACAACGGGACTAGTCCTGGGAGCAAAATCACTGTTTATAAGGTGTGAGCTTTAACAGATATCTGAAATGCTGACATTATATAGAGTTGTCTTTATCTAAAGACTAGTATTTACTAAAGACTCTAGAGGTGTAGAGCCTTGGAAAGAGAGATATGGACAATTCCATAGGTGAAGAAAGACCTGTGCCAGAGCATTTTGGTTACCTGGGGATGATGCAAGGAGCTAGTATCGTAAGGAATGAGGATACTGTGAATGGCATAAGAGACACTTACAACTCCTTTGGCATGTGCTATGTGGATAGGAGTACACAGAGGACAGTGATAAGAGATGGATCTCTTTTTCCTTCAACCCACCCAGAAGTCACATGAAGGGTGGCAGTTCTGTCCTCAATCTGCACTGATTGGCATCTCTGGGAAAATCCATTCCCAATTAGTCCTGCTAGTCCTGCTTGAACGCAGGAGCTGACTTAAATTTATGTGAATATTATCAGCATGGCACCACGCTCAGGGTAGTTAATGCTGCCTCTCAGTAGTGTAGACTCAGCCAGGCTCAGTGCCAGGCTCATCACATCACGGATCATTGTTGTTCTGGTTTTTGTTACATCTTTATTGTTAGAGCTTAAAAAAATAAATAAAAGAAATAAAGGAGAAAAAAAATCTGAGAATGGGCTTTATTTCATGTTAACTTGGGTTCAGGAAGGATTCTAGGAGTTCTGGGATTTTTGCCAAATCTTCAGGAACCTGACAATACTTACAAGTCATATTAAACAGTAAATAAACTACTAGTGATTTGGAAAAACAAAAGCACCAAGTAAATCTAAACAATTCATTGAATCAATATCACTTTACAGAACAAGCAAACAAGCAAAAATTCTTTTCTTCCTGCAAGATATGCACTTCTTGTGAAAAGGAACAAATATCCTCCTACTTTAGAACAAAACCAAGTATGATGTGTACTGTGCAGTGACATGGAAAACTCTCCATAGAATATTTAGCAAACCAGTGACAGCAGCAACTCCCTACAGCATTCCTTCAAAATACATTGCATTTTCTCTGCAAATAGATTATCTGAGATGAATAAAAGAAAAAATTTTTCCCATTGTTTTTAAATGAAAAAAACCCAAAAACATCAAAAGGCCAAATGATTTGTTCCAGGTTTTCTTTTTAACATTTTTTTGATTGCCTAATTTTAGACAATTTTTAAAAATATTTTACAGAAACAGTGCCTGCCCTGACAATCAAACACTTTCAAAACAGTACAAATACAGCACCCAAAGAAAACATCGGTATTGAAAATCTTAACTTTTATACTTGTTATGTTGGACAACTACAAAAAAACTAAGAAGATAAACACTATTCTATCCTAAATCGTAGAATCATAGAACGTATTGGGTTGGAAAGAACCTTTAAAGCTCACCCAGTCCAACCTCTGCAGTGAGCAGGGACATTGGTACCAGATCAGGTTGCTGAGAGCCCCATGAAGCCTGACCCTGAATGTCTCCAGGGATGGGGCCTCCACCACTTCTCTGGGCAACCTGTGCCAGTGATCTACCACCCTCATGGTGAAGATCTTTTTCCTAATATCCAACCTAAATCTACTCCTTTCTAGTTTAAAACAATTACCTCTTGACCTATCGCTACATGACCTTGTAAACAGCTCTTCCCCAGGTTTCTTATAGGCACCTTTCAGGTCCTGGAAGGTTGCTATAACATTCCCCCATAGCCTTCTCAACTGGCTTTTCTCAAATCTCCTTAATAAGGTTTGGAAATTACATAGGAAGCAAAATAGCAAGGTATTTCCACTCCTGATTTTTCACTTATATTAGGCTAAATCAACCCTCAAATGAGAGGTTTAGGAAATAGACTTGAGTCCAAAATAAATTAAAATTAAAAATTCTCAATTGAAGGTGTCTAGTACTGTTTAATGCCAACCTAGATGTAGGTCAATCTCAGTGGAAACCAAAGAAAAGGAAAAAATAGATTGTTTTGCCATCATTCAGGGTTCATTTTGTTTCATTTGCAAGATTCAAGGCTAAGGTAGACTTGAAAGATTGTAAAGCACATACCATTGTGAAAAGATTGAAGAAAGAATAATAAAAATGCTTGAAGATGTAGGTAACTCAAAGCATGACTCAAATAAAATTATTATAAACCCCATAAAATCCAGTGTCTATTGTTTCCCAAAATTCAGAGACTAATATAAAAAGTGTAGGTGAAAGGCAGCAGTGATCACTTCTATTCCCAATGAATTCATTATTTTTGCACACAACTTTCGTGTCTTTCATGTGCGCAGAGCCCTGAGGCCACATACAGATACACAAAAGTCAACAGAGAGCTGCCCATATGGATAGCCTTGCAGCTATCAAGGTGTCAGTGTATTCCTGGCAAACAGGTTCTCAAAAAAAACTAGCATTCAGGAAAGAAATTTCTAAAAAACAGTTTGAAGAAGAAATTAGGGATTTCCCTTTTTTACAGTAAGTCCTTAACTAATTATTCCATGGCTGTGTTAATGTTAGCACAAATCAAAGAAAGTAATGTTTTTGAAAACAATGTGGCAAGTAGGTAATCTCAAGTTTACAATACTTTGAGTTTTGGATGGTCTCTACCTTTATCACTCCATAGTATCCAGTCTCTTTTTGTCTGTATAGAAGCTTTTCCTCTCTTCCATTCAAACTAGACACTTCCATCTTTTCAACTTCCTCGAAAATTCCAGACATAATATTTAATTAGTACCTATCAGTGGAACCACACAGGTTCAACAGAAAAAAATAGAAAACACCAAAGCCCTCCAGCTAGGAATTTCTCCTCCTTCAACAATAAAACAGTTTACATTATATTTGTTAAACATATAATGCATAAAGGAGAGCTCTACACTATCCCTATGTCACAGACAGTAATTTTCTGCAAAGATGTAATGATTCCCAGAGCCCAGACCAACAATCGCCGCTTTACATGGTAAAGCACCCGGAAATCACATCTCCCTTAAGGGTGAAGAAAACACTCTTCTATATAGTACATCCACTTCATGAGTTTGTGTGTATAGATACAAGTATGTATAACATTAATGTTCCATTTAAAACATTCCAGAAGATCAGAGATGAGTATATGTAACTATATATACATAGATACATATGCTTGTGTGCATATATATTTAGTTAATTCATATAAAAATATCTCACCTATATACGTGTGTGTTTATGTATGAATGTACATGTATTTAACGTAAGTCTATATATTCAAATAAACTCTTGCACTGACGTTTTGATATTTGCTAACTTGCCTGAGAGAAATATGGAAATATTATTCCCTGTGAAGAGATGGTATTTAGGAACTTAGAGCCCATATCTTGATACTATATTGCTGTTAGCATTCCACATTTCACATTCTAAAGATATTGATTTTTTTTCTCCTCATACTTTCAGAGCGAGGGTATATGAATGTCATTCGAGCGAGGCTGTGTATTTAACCTAGAAGACTCATTTTTTTCTCTAACATTGAACATTAATTATTTACCCTCTAAGATATTAGAATAGCATCAAATTCCACTAGTATTTTTACAAGATTTGTATGTGACAGACAGTCTTCCAGGTTCTTTTCATGAGCAAAGTTCTTTGAATGTGGTCTATACATAAGAAACTGTGTTTTCTTAAGTTATGAATAATAAATGATTTTAATGCTATATTTGAGTTTTCAGTAACGTTTGTATTTATGAAAATTAGTGGCTGACAAAGACCTGTGAATTGGAATTCACACCAAAAGTCAAACATTAAAAAAAAAGAATTTGAGAGAATGTGATGTGACTGCTTCATTACTTTGTATTTTTTGTCTCTATGCTTATGATCTATTTTGCAGTCTCCATTTTAAAGTCAAGATGAAAGTCAATTCAGACTCAAGTCACAAGGATAAAGAGGCTGTAATTTAGAGGACTGATTCTGATCTTATTCACAGCCAGCTTCACAGATGTATAATCCTTGACATTATCTTCTCCAACAAGAACTGGTGAAAGATCAGGTCCCATTGATTACTAATGAAGGTGGGTCATAGTCCTAAAGTCGTGATCCATCTACATATATCTTCTACATGTTCTTATTCCTGATTTAAAGTCATGTCTCTGAAATACCAGCTACAAGGGATTTTCTTTTCCCCATTTGCCCTAGCTAACATGTGCATCAACATATGTTTTCCTTAGTAAGGAAGCCATTAGAGGCATAAATGTCAGATATGAAGAAGATATTAGGTAATACATTCTCTTTAACAGCAACAGGCACACCCATCTGTCCTTTAAATCTCTCTGTGAACCTGTTACTGTGCTTTTTAGAAGGAATTGGACTGCATTGCTCTTGAGGCATTACTGTATTGGGCTGTGAAATCCCATATGACTATATATTTAATGAAAGATGAATAGGTAGGAAGGATATGAGGAGTCTGAGGATATGAAGTGTATGTGCACGCTTTGCCACTGACATGTAAGGAGATGAGTTTCTCAGTCATTTGGGGTCTATAATATGCACATCTTAAATTCCCCTACTAAAGCTAATTATTAAACGGAGATTAAATTTAAGCCCTGGCTGAAGTACATGATATTTCAAAGATATTTTCTTCCATGTGAATTGTTGTGGTTTAAGTCCAGTGAGCAACTGAGCACCACAATGCCATTCACTCACTTCTCCCTCACTATGTGGTATAGGGAGAAGAAAAATATAACGAAAAATTCATGGGCTGAGACAAAAAGACAGGAAGGGTTTGCTCACAACTTATGGTCATGGGCAAAAGACAGACAGATCTTGGGGAGAAAAACAAACAATTTAAGTTGTTACCAATAGTATCAGAATAGACTAGTAAGAGATACAACGAGATCTTAAAGTCAACACCTTCCCCCACCTCTCCCTTCTTGCCGGGCTCAGCTACATTTCCAGACTCTCTCCACATCCCCACTTCCCCAGCATCACAGGGGGATGGGAATGTGGGTTGCAGTCAGTTCTTCCCATCCAATCTCTGCCACTTCTTCCTCTTCAGGGGTAGGAAGGACCCTTCCCACTGCTTCCTTGTGGCACCGTTCCCACAGGAGAAAAGTCCTCCACAAACTTCTCTGTGGGTCTGTCCATAGCTGCAATTTTTTTTTCACAAACTGCTCTGGTGTGGGCTTCCCTTCTGCACAGCGCAGTTCTTCCACACAGACTGCTCCAGGACACACTGCCTATGCGGGCAGCCACCTTCTCATGTGGATCTGTCTCACTGGAGAACCTCCACAGGCTGCAGGCAATTCAACCTGTGCTTTTGTAATGGGTTGAAGGGGGAGCCTCAGCTCCAAGTACCTCCTCCTAGCCCTCTCCTCTTTTCTTCACCAGCCTTGGTGTCTGCACAGTTGTTCTCCTCACATCTCACTCCTCTCTCTGCTGCAGGTCTCTTCTGCTGGTTCTTGAGAGTTCCTGGCTTTCTCTCTTGGGCTAGAGCTGCAGCACAGCTTGAGTTTGAGTTGGGACTGGACTGGCTTGGCTGGGTCAGGGCCAGACCACCTGCACCCAGGGCCACACTGGTCAGGACCAGAACCAAGAGAGGGCGGGCAATGCTCTTAAATACATCAATTTGCAGAGGTGCTGATTGGCTTGGCCCTGATCCAAAATTGAGCCACAGGAGTTTCCAGCAGCTTCTTACAGGGCTATCTCTATAGCTCTCCCCTGCTACCAAAAAAAAAAATCAAAACTCCTTACAGACATCTAATATGTGAATCATTCAAACAACAAATTTTGAAGTCTTTCTCTCAAATACCTTTGTATGAAGGAAAATGTAAGCTTACCTATAATAGTCAGAAAGCACTACTGTCTCCAGCCACGCTAATTCAGAAAAAAGGAAGCAGATTTTAGTGAACAACAGCCTTTTTCCACCATTTCTAACTTTTCACTGGAGGCGTATGTGTGTTTTTGGAGCGGGGAGGTTCTCCTGACCCAATTTAATTTCTAGAAGTTGGATGAGATCACAACCCCAGGCTTTAAGTAATTCAATATGCTACAGAGCTAAAACCACTTGATCTGTGTCTGCCTTAAACTATAAATAAAAGGTTGACCATACTTATTCTGTAATTTTGTTTCTCAGTAGTGTTCCATGACTCCTTAATCTATCGGGCATTTTCATCCCAAGAGAAAGAAAAATTTAACCAGAGCTTCCTCTTAAAAAGCAGTAACCACACTCATGGAAACTGTTGTTGGAACAGAAACATAGAAATCCTGGCATTTAGACTCATGGTATGAAGCCTATCAATCCTATTGCCACAGTCCAAAAAACAGTAGTCAAATATTTCATATATTGAGAACTTCTTATGTTGAGAAGTGTCAGCATGGCATACTATTGCAAACTATGCTATTTCACTGCGATATAAAGAACAAAAAATCATTTCATATTCAGCTTCATTTATGTACTCAAATAGTACAAACATGCCCGGCACCAATGGATAACCATAGATAGCTATTTTAACACTGGGCATTTTGGATCTAGATTTACCTAAATATTTTTATGCCCTTGCGTTTCTTTAAGTAAGAGAGTACTCCCATCATCTTCAGTGGATAAGGTGAGTATCAATAGGAAGCATAACGGAGCTGGTGTAAATACTGCTGGGTCAGAGGAAAGAGGCAGCCACAGCATAGTTAGTGAGGTGCTAATTGGGTAATGTCGTGAGAAACAGAGCTAAGTACAGAGGAAGGGCAGGAGGCTTAGATAACTAGAACAAATGTGACTGCTGAGCTCTAGGAACAGATATAAGAGGGAAAAAATAGTCTCAATGTTTGATGTAGTAAATCGTTACATTGGAAAAATCAAAAGAAACAGAAAAGACAGAGCACTGTAGACTAGTGTGGAAACTCCCAGGCTTGACTGAGTTGATGGCTCCTTCATTATAGCCCAGAGAAAAACAACTACATGACCCTTCCAAAAAGTAAGATGGGAAAACTGGTCTGAGACACTTCAAACAAAGCCTGAAAGGCATGACTGGCAGCGTTTCTTCAGGGGGATGACTGGATAACTGGGTAGGTACCGGCAATCTCCAGTTCCTGTAAGTTTATTTGAAAATATCTTTGTTCACATAGATTCATGCCCTGTTGCTAAGCAGCAAAGCTGTGCATTCCTCATTCACTCTTGTCTCAGGAAGGACCAGAGCGATGCCTTGTTTGCCATCAAGGAACTCAAGAGATCAATTAGCTTTCCGTGCTGCCCTAGGTATAACTTTACAGTGCTCAAAGTTACAAGCATATCCATGAAATCAGACACTTGTTCCTATTTGTTTCTACTTGGCAAACAGAGCTCAGCTGAGAAGAAAGAAAAATAAGTTAGAGAAGTGGTGACAGGGGAGGGTTCTTATTCTTCAGGATGTCACATTATCTGTCCCTTAGACTATTTTTTTTCAGTGAATTGTAAAAAGAGGTTATTAAAAGCTATTTCATAAACAGGAAGAGGTCCCCCATTGGAGACACTATGGAGTATGAGCATAGATAGGCAGCTTAGTGTTGAAAATTTCTTTCTGTCAAGGAGGTAGAAGGGGCAGCCACAGTCCTACCGCATTTCCACAGGGAGCAAAAGCTCAATGCCGACTCTCCCCAGCAGAATCCATCATCAGGCTCTCATGTTTCGGGTCCTTACCATTGCATCTGAGACAGGGATTGTTTCTTTAAGGGAAAAGTTTTAAGACTTTTACTCAATAACTACATGAATAATGGACAGTGTTTTGTCAGAGCTTCTGGCGGCATTGCCAAAACAGAGCCCTTACAGTTTCTATTTTATGCCTGCCTTTTTCTGAGAAATATTAAAAAGAAACCCAAATATGACCCAGCAAGTAAATATTTGTGACTCACTCTAGATTCATCTCTGTGTTACCAGGATTCATTTTCTACATGGGTCTCCATGAAACTGCCCTCTGAGAGGTTTTCAAGGGCCTTTCCTAACAATAAAAATCTCCAACAACAGCTCACTGTGTCTGTCTGAGAAAAGGAAATGACAGAGATGTAGAAACAAAGCAGCTTGCAGATAGTAATCCCATAAATTTCCAAAGATTACCAGCCTGTTCTGAAGCTCCCAGAAATGTTCTTTGGTCAGTGATCACAAATAACAGCATCTGCATCCATTTAAAATGGCAAAGAGAAAAAGAAGGAGAAATAGTTTTTTTCCATAAGAACAGGAACTAATTGACTGGTTTTCTACAACTTATGTCTAGTGGTCAATTGCTAGACCTCATTGGAGAGTATTTTCCACAACGGGTCGTTTACAGGGGCTTTAGCTCATTTTGATATCTGTTGTTCAATAACATGCAAGCTCATGCTGAAGTTTTTCCCTCAGTCAGGTATGTATAGGGAACATTTGTAAAATTTCTCTTTCTTATTCACATACCTATCTTTACAAAACTTGTAATGACTTCATGATCTTAAATCCCTTCTAAACCACTATCAAATCTGGCTAAAAATAAGGCAATGAATTTACAACCGGGAACAGATGTTTCTACATATGTATAAATATACTATGGGCACAGTAAGAAAATCTTAAGGGAGCGTTACAAAAAGAAGAGGAGGTGACAAAGTCTGCATGTCCCCACTTACCCATGGAAGTGAGGTTGCCCAGGCCTGAGAATGATCATATGAGAGGCTGAGGATCCATCAGGCTATGCAGGGTTTAGAAGATACTAATTTCAGAAATAGTGGTGGGAATGATAGAAAACACAGCCATTCTCAACAGCAGCTTCCACCAAACAAGACAGCAGATCCCTGATTCATACATGCAGAGTAGGAGCCATAATGTTGAAAAAATATGGAAATACTTCAATCAGACACATAAGTTTCATATCAGCTACCTGTATATGGTGCAAACAGGAGAGACAGATACTTATAGTTCATATTTGTCTTATAACAAAGTATATATCTGACAAGTTTAAGGGTTTTTTTTTTCATTTTTCTTCCAGAACAGAAAAATTAACTAATCTCATAATCTTATAAAAGCTAGGAAAACTATACAGCCATTCACTACTAGACTTGGATGCTGAATCACTGCTAGTTGTTTCTCTTGTGCCTAAAGCACTGGAGGGAAGGGGAAAGCAAGCATTTTCCCAGACAGAAAGATAAATCCAGACAGTGGCATTTGCCTTGTGGTCTACAAGTGCAGGGAGGAGCATGCATTTCCACATCCGGGAAGACAGAAGCCTTCCCAGGACCTGAGAGTTATTTAATAATGACAATGTTGGACAACAGGGAGATAAGTTACATCGAGATTGTCAAAAATGAAGCTTTTGCTGGTTTATGCCCAGAAGGTTGCACAGTATGTGCTATATGACTTTGCGTCCTGCCTGGCTGCACCATGTGCTTAGGGCTGAGGCTTCTTGCAAGCCCATGTTTGCCTGTCTATGCAGATGGGGTATACTATAGAAGCCCTTTTAAGTATGGTTTATTGAATGGGTTTTACTAGGCATGAGAAATGTTCTTATATATCGTGCACTGTAGCACCGTTTCCTCCTGTTATATGTTTGTGTTTCATCAGGGGTTGAATCTCAATGGCTTCATGTGCGAGCCTAGCTTGATGCTACTAGTACACATAATGCCTAAAGAACTTGGCCATGGTGTGCAGGTTTGTAATGGGATATTTATATAATTTATTTTACTTAACCAAGGTGCCTAGGATCTCTTAAAGCTCTGCAGTTTCCCTCTATAGCCAACAGAAAGAGACAGGTTCCTTGAGAGCCTGATTCAGAGTGAATAAATCACACATTCGTCAAGACCTCAGCTGGAGTGCTCTGAATTCTTCCCTGAGAGAAAATAAGTTTCTGAAAAATCTGGAGTCTTGTCAGAAGGGAGGGGGGAAGGGCTAAAATGCCACTGCCTGGTTGAAAGTGTTGGGAATTAAAAAAAAAACCACCAACAAACAAAAAAAAACCCACAAAAAAAAAAAACCAACCACAAAAGAAAACAACAAAAAAGCCACCCAAAAATCCACCTTCCACAAGCAAGGAATTTCAATACAAGTCAAACCACTTCTGCTCAAGCCCCTGAATATTTTGATTCCAAAGAAACCTATTTAGTCCCAAGTTATGTATTTTGCAGTGTCTTACAGGAGCCATGGTTCAGGCATTTCACATCCCTAATTTTATTTTTGGGATGAATTCCCTGACATAATGCATCATAGTTCTCAATTTTGGTAGGAGGAGGTAATGCATCAAATATGAGCTGAACATCTGTCGTACATTAGGGGAGGCGAAGTCCTGGAGATCTTTCTGGCTGTGTAAGAGAAAAAGACCAAAAGTCATAAGAACTAAAGTTCCTATGGCAGATAGGGCTAGATTCATTTAATTAAATTAATTAATGGATTTTCATTAAATTTGAGAGATCTGCAGTGTAAATAGCCACATTTGACCTAGTCATCTACACTCTATTTATAGCAAATGGGACAGAAACAAGCACTTTTAGAGTGAGATTAATTTAATTGTAGACAACTATAACTGGTCAGGTGATTCATCTATTTCTCTTTATGGATTGTAAAGAAAAGCAAGGGGACTTTGGACTAAATTACTACACAATGGGGACATAATTAAGTGTAGTGACTCTCATTTACTGAGGCAACATTCACGGGAGATATTCTGTTTCAGAATTGTTCTGTATGGGAGTAATTTTGTAAAGGAAAAGCAGAAACTTTCTCACAAATAACATTATTTTCAGGAAGAAGTGCATCTAATCATTGACCAACATAAGAGATGGGAGAAGAGACCCACACCCACCTCTCTACAGCCTCCTTTCAGGTAGTTGCAGAGCACGATAAGGTCTCCTCTCAGCCTTCTTTTCTTCAGACTAAAAACCATCAAGTCACACAGAATTACAGAATATTAAGAGTTGGAAGAGACCTTGAAAGATCATCGAAGACCTCAAAAGATCCTGCCAGAGCAGGATCACCTAGACTAGGGACTAAGTCCCTCAGCTGCTCCTCATAAGACTTACTCTCAAGATCCTTCACCAGCTTTGTTGCCCCTCTTTGGACCCTCTCCAGCACCTCAATGTCTTTCTTATACTGTGCCTTATACTTCCTTATACTTAAACAACCAAAATTGAACACAGTACTCAAGGTGCAGCCTGAATCACTTCTCTAAGTCCTGCTGGCTACATTATTCCTGATGCAGGCCAGGATGCCGTTGGCCTTCTTGGCCACCTGGGCACATTGTTGGCTCATGTTCAGCCGATAGTTAACCAGTACCCCCAGGTCCTCTTCTGCCTGGCAGTTTTCCAGCCACTCTCCCCAAGCCTGCAGTGCTGCATGGGGTTGTCGTGACCCAAGTGCAGAACCTGGCACTTGGCCTTGTTGAACCTCACACAATTGGCCTCAGCCCATTAATTCAGCCTGCCAAGGTCCCTCTGCAGAGCATTCCTACTCTCAAGCAGATCAACACTCCCACATAACTTGCTGTCATCTACAAACTTACTGAGGGAGCACTCAATCCATTCATCCAGATCATTGATAAAGATATGAAACACAAGTGGCCCCAAAACTGAGCCCTAGGGAACACCACTTGTGACTAGCTGCCAATTGAATTTAAATCCATTCCATTGCAGTAATCTTAGGAGCTGGAGTGATAAGATGTGAGTCCACTCAACTTTTAGTATCAGAAGTAGTACCTGTTCAAAATAATTACAAATTCATAAAGTCAAAATTATTCTTATCTGATCTGTCCTCAAGCCAGAGATCTCATGATACCTCAGCTCCTCCGCTTCTGCAGTGTTTTTTTCCATACATTGATTTTGGGTCAAAGCACTAAACAAATCTTGAAAGAATCACTAACTAAAACTGACATTACACTTTTCCTTATTAATATATAAATCAATAAGCATAAAGGAACACATTCAGTAAGAATAGGAAAAGTGTTATAAAGTAGATATCTTAATTACAACTTCAATTAAAATTATCCTTCAGCTCTGGATGACCTCTTGCATGTAAATCACTAGATTAACTCTATCTTTCTCTAACTCAGAAAGAGCACAAGTCCTTAAAATTACTGATAATGAGGCTGGTATTTTCCATAATCTCATTGACATACTATCTAGAAGTGAAGGCCATAGAACTGACTGCACATCTGAGCCATTAAGTTCAGCATCCTGATATTGCACTAACCATGCTGTACAAACCTTTCATAAAATTATTAGGATGTGTCATAAAACTATATAGGTTTTGTCCATATAAGAAAGCTTTTCAGGTTCTAACTGCTCTGTTTCATGTCAGATTATGTCTATTTATTTTTGTTTCAGACCAGTATTAAGACCTTCATCTCAAATAGTTTGCCTTTCCTTGTTCTTATTCTTCTGATATAAACACTTTTTATAGAATGCTCACAGGGAATAAATGAAGAGACTGTTGTGGCTACAGGTATTGTATCACATTATTAACCCTGCAGGGTTTGAACACCACACTGTGAAGGCATCTTCCTCTTTCTAGAGCACAAAATTATTCAGTGCACCTGTAGAGTGTCAGGTTAAAAGTAATATATGCTTGATTTGTACCACTTAAACTTTGTTACAACTTTGGTAATGGACTGTATGCATTTGTGTGGGAAAGAAGATAAGCTTCAGTATACAAACTTGTATTATTTATGCATTTATATGCAGGAGTATCATATACAGACTCGTGTACTACATGAAGTTGTTTAAGTTCTTTGAACTGAAAATGCAACTGTATACATCATACAGCCGTATCATTTATTAATATTATATCTAACTCTCTGGGAGCTCTTAGTACTCAGTGTTGCTTGTATTATTATGCAGTCTTCTTTACGGAACTGCTTTTTTCCTTGCTGCTTGACTTTTCTCATCATTCTTGTAATCAAAATCCCTTTTGATTCCATTTGGCATTTCACCATCTGCACACAAGGAAATACCTTCGAACTGGCCTGCCTGTGACTTCACACTGTCCACTAATTAAAATGCATTTTAATCGGAGATTCTTAATCACCCTTAATTTTCTAACTACAAGGTGGTTGTGTCTGCACTCATTTCCCCAGTGACTTCTTAAAGAATGGATGTGCAAATGAAAACTGACTGTACAAATGAGATTGCAGGGTTCCGTATTTATTCCTTAGTAATAATTCCTGATCAGATTTGCTCCATTTACAAGAACAGTCATCATTTTTCTAGCTGCTCCTTGGGCAGATTTTATCTAGAATACAGAATTCAGGCTGTCTCCTTTGCATATGCTCTTTCCATATAGAAAAGCAGGAAACAAGAAAAAAAGAACAGAACAGAACAAAACAAAACAAAGTAAAACCCTCTTCAAGAGACATTGTGGGGAAAAAATAGAATCATAGAGTCATAGAAGCATCCAAACTTGTTTTAATTTTTTGTGTTTACATGAATGTTCTTGACAAAAATATTCTGGATTTCAGAAGAAACCCCCTGCAAAATTCTATATTTCTATTGGTCTTTTGGAGACTGAAAAGTTTAAAACAAAGAAATGAAAAGTGACACTGAAAAATGTTGTCATAAACCCCTTTTTTATCACATCAGCTGGGAAGACATTTTACCAAATACTTTCTTTTTACTTACAAGATTTAGAGTTTAATCCACTGAACTGAGGGTAACATTATATTGTATTAAGAAAGCTCCTTGATAGACAATTTGATCAGGGTGGAATCTTACTGTATCTGCTTTAGTGTTACAGACAAGGGAAAATTATAAATGGAATAGTACATTGGCTATGTTCTTGGTAGAGAAGTATCAGTACCCATAGAAAACATTGCAGACTTGGGTTGTCTTTTTAGCTATTTGATGTTAAATAAATAATTTTTATTGTATTCCCACTCCTTTTCCTCTTTCTGCTCTGCCTTCAGCTTGTATTTTGGACTCTTCATTGTAAGTAGTTCCTTTTTACTTCTTTACACATATGGTTTATGATAATGAGATACAACTCATTATTTAAGTTGTTAATAACTGCTGTATGGTAAATATAATTTTTTTTGTGTTTCCATTTCTTTCTACAACTATATTTTAAAGGGCTACAAAGAAAGTAAATTTTTCATAATGCTTAAACCACTCTATAATTTATTATATTGTCCATCTATACTCTTCTGACTCATTATTCTATGTAAGAACTCCTGATATTTTTAAAAGTTGTTTGCCATCTTTTTGCAGCAGACTGCATGATCAATGTACTGACTGATCCTACCCTAATTTTTCAGTATTCATTGTTTTCATGAGTGATGTGGATGTATTGCAGAGCTCTTGACCAGACTTTCAAAGATTCTGTCCTGAAAAGATATTATTCAACCTTTCCACTTCTTTTTTTTAATGTAGCCTTGTCTGATGCCCTCAGATGAGAAAAGTGTATTTCCCTCTGTTGACCTTTACTTCATGCTTGGAATACTGGCTGTTATATTCCAGCTTATTCTTGTTTTCATTCCAGCTGTCAGTGAAAAAACGCTGAAATCCACCCTATGTTACACACAACATGATACTAAAGACACAGTAAATACCAGCAAACTGCTGAAGCTCGGTTTCCCTCTTTCAGTCCCAAAGGTACTGCATTTGGAACTTTGGCAGTGGTAGTATAAAATCTTCAAGCCATAAATTTGAGCAAGTTAGGCTCAAGGATAGGAGAGAGAAAAAGTTATTAAGATTTCTGAGACTTGGATTCAGCCTCTTGTCATGCTCCAAAGTTCATTTTTGAGACTGTGAGACTGACAAATAAGAGGTCAGAACAGTCTGCTTGTATTTATGCTGGTTAAATAAGCAATCACAGGTTGGAAGGGACCTTGAAAGGTCATTTGGTCTAAACTTTCATGGTAAAGGAAGTTTGGATGAGACCATCTATCAACCTTTCCAATCTCTTGAAAACCTCCAATGATGGGGATTCCACCATGTCCCTGGGGAGGTTATTCCAGTGAATGATTGTTCTTACTGTAAAAAATGTCTTTTTTCTGTCGAGATGAAACTTCTCCTGGTGCAACTGGCACTCATTGCCCCTTGTCTTCTCCATGTGGTTCTTTGTGAAGAGACACCACTCTGTAGCTACCCTTTAAGTACTAGAATACTGTGATAAGGTCTCCCTAAAGCTTCTCTTCTCCAGGAAGAAAATATCTAAGTCCTTCAGTCTTTTCTTGTAGGTAGTCATCTTTTATCTTGTCTATACCAGGCAGTCATGGGACTAAATACTTTCCTAATTAGAAAGCGCTTGAATATTCCTCTAGAAACTGTGAGATGAAAGAGCTCGGTTAAGCTGTGGTCCTAGCTGCTGTGTCTGGCAAGGCACTTGTACCGTGGAGCAGTCTTGCACTTCAGCTAGATCCAAGATACCTCCACCTTAATCTCCCCCCATTCTGGTGTTTTCCTAAGGGTCATCAACTATTGACTATGGAATAGCAGTTGGAGGTCAGAAGCCTTATTAGGTGGGGCATGAACTTTAAGAACTGCCTCCTGTGGTGCCCTGAGCAGTTAGTGGGGAGGAAGGTGTTTAAGCAATGCTCATTACATTATCACAGTTTTGTAGATGATGAGGTAAAATATGTGCATTGATACAGCCTTGTATCAGCACATTTAAACAGCAGCAGCTGTAAAAAAAAAAAGGCAAGTTCAAAAACAGTAGGAATTATACAGATGTCAGAAAAAATCTGCCCTCACACTGTTCATGGACAGTAGGAGATGTGAAATGTGGGTAACACAGCTTATTGCACATGTCAGCAGCAGAATTAACACTGAACTGCACATCATAAAGATACAGATCGTTGGCAGGATACTCAAAGAATACTGGTGGCTTTATTGATGTCATTGTTCTCCTCCTCCTATTTCCCCAATGTCTAAACCGAGGAATATCTCATTAAACCAAGTCTTTTCAGGGAATGCTGGGGAGTATGGGAGTACAAAAAATTGCTAGTAAAACAAGAACTGCCAACTAAAACCATCAAGATCATTATCAGGAAAGGCTTCAAAAGCTGCAAGTGTAACACAGTTCTGAGTGCTAATGAGCATCCAGATAGGACAGGCATTTTCTCACCCCCTGAGGAAGGGTCAAAATTAATCTGACAAACTCAGTGTGCCTCAGCATTGGAGGAAGAATACTCATGAAAAGGTCCACAGGTGTCAGAAAAAGAAAATCTTTAAAAGTATGCTTAGAAGAGAGAACTTGGATAAAGGCAGGTCTGGGGCAAGAACGCATACACACACATGCACATATATATGTATGCATGCATGTGTATATATCCATATAAAAATACATTGTAAATTTGCACAGACTGTTTTGTGTAACGCACATGAAAAAGACCACACATCATAATCCAACATTTTAATGGGATTATAGAAAAAGAGTAAAAATAAAAAATACCTTTCCTCCTACTGCTTACAGCCTACTCATAACTTCTGCTTCCATGTTGTCAGTACTCACTGGTTGCTTTATCACACCATGGGAATCATCTCCCCAGACGTGGCTGTTCACTATATGCCTGTCATTTCAGTAGTCCCAGCTATCAGAACCAATCTCGCTTGCAGGATCTTCCCACACTCTTATTGCAGAGATGTCCCTGTGACAAGACTCAACTCAGCAAAACAAAAACCCTGTGGAGAGTCATTTCACACCACAGCAAAGACTCTTCTCCCTCCTTTTGCGCTTATTATTGTTCAACGTCCTGTTACTGTGGCTTTTGCTATCCAACATTCCCACTTGGTGACTAAAGCTGTTGACTGTTGGCCATTTTCTCAAGACAATCCTTCATCATGAAGCCATAAAGTCTGTAACTCCTTAGCAGAATCTTTTTCCCCAGTTTCATGCTCAGAGAAGACTCTTTAGGGCAGTTGTGTGTCAGTACTATCTTTCTTTCACCTTCATACTTCTCTGCCTCTACACACACACATACACACCCTTTGATGTGGGTTTTATAGTGGAGCAGTCTACACTACAACACCTCTAAGCATTTTCCACCCTCTTCACTCTGTTCCATCACCCTTCATTTTCCTCTCTGCAGCTTGGGGACGCTGGGATCAGCAGTGACTGTCTTACCTGCACAGGTGCTGTCACTGTCTTTGTACCCCAGTCTTAATTACTCCCATCCTAATTATAAAAACACAAAGAAAATGTGTAGACATATGACTGAGCTAGCACTTTTGCCAGGAACATGTACCACTACCCAGATAAACTGGCAATGACCCATAGGTTTCTAAGGATCAAATAGTCCTGCTCAAATTAAAAAGGTTTATTCACATGCTTTGGATTTACAAAGTTTTTTATATGCCAGTATTGATTAGCATCATGCTCCTGGTTCCTGTGAATTAAAAAATACAGCTTCTCCCCAAACTTTATGGCGTGCTCAAATGATTTGCTTATGTGAGGGGAGGCGGGAGAAGCAAACAAACAAACAAACAAACAAACACGCAAAAAACACCCGAAGAAAAAAGAAAGAAAACCAAACAAGGTTTGAGAACTGAATGAAGTGAACTTGTTCTTAAATATATGTATCAAGGATTCACCCAGTTCCCATACCAACAGGGAAAAATAGCTACTTGCTTTGCAAAATGCAGTATAGAAACACCAGCTCTCCAAGTACTTGAAGAACAGATTTTATTTCAGAGAACAAATAAGCTCTGTTAGACCTATTAGCTATAGTTAAACCTACTTTTCTCAAAAACTACTATAGATAAAAAGATAACTTCTAAATAGTATTCTTCTCTTAGCCAGGATCTACTCAGCTGATAATTCACACAAATTTGGTTATCAAAGCTACCATAACTTGGCTTCATCTAAAGAGCACTGATGAAAACCCCAGAAGCATACCCCTCAAAACCTTTTAATTTACCATCCATTTTATAAACTATTATCATCATCTATAAAGAATAAGTTTAATTCCTGTAAAACCTTGTAAGAAAGTCTTCCCATTTGCAGGAGAAGGCATGGTGTCTTTGAAAAATTTTTGCTACTCATGCTTGTCCATATATTTTTGAAACAAACTTCTTTTTATTGCTCCAGTATGCTTGGCAATTATAAGACATATGCTTTCTACACTTGCTTTATTAAGATGTAAGAATTTATGGAAATGGGTATAACTTCCAGTATTTCCTTGCTGTTTTGTTAAGTCAAACTTATTCTTACTGTAAAACAGAAGTTGATTCATACTTTTATAACAGTAAATTTTGAGTTGAAGTCAGGAGATGTTTCTCCAAGGAGCAACTTTTCTCAGAAGGATCACTTTGATCTTATGATTGATGACTTTGTGTCTCAAAGTAGCCAGGAAATATGCATTTTCTTTCAATTTTATGATGAAATCACAGACTGAAATTAGTTCCCTATGTTGCTTATGACAGTCAACATTTAGGTACCATGATCAACAAGGGGACTTGCAGATTTGCTCAACATGGGTATGGAAAAAGAGTTGACAAGGCAAAGTTTTACATTTTTTGACTTGAAAACTGCACTGCAACAGCTGCAGTCGCCAGCCAGAAATCTTGTGCAACCCACTCTAAGTGTTCATGTATTATTTGTGCCTGTCATGTTCTATCAGACATTTTATCTGATGTTGTTGTTGCACCAAATGTTGTGTACCTAAGACAGGGTTCATGTCTTCATATGTCTTCTGCTCTTTTTATTGGTACATCTTAACACATCCAGAACTCCGTAAGTCTTTATTTTGTCATGTAACTGCTTGATTTTTACTAAACTTGTCTTCCCACGCAGAAGTTTTGATGTACGTTTCTCTCCTGGCATTAAGGACACTGCTCTTCTGCCTGTTGATAACACTTTTTCAAGGATGGCTCTACTTTCAGTCAAAAAAGGCTGACCTCTAGTCTGACAGCCCCATTCTTACATCTAAAAACATCAAAACAGTGGCAGGGGACTCCTGCCAATGAGAGGAAATCAGAATATAGTCTTCTAAATTCTACAAAAGACTGAAAGTGCATAATAAACAGGAATGAAGCATCCTTCGATGTCATCTCCAAGAGCGTACTTCACTGGTGTCAGTTAGAGTTCACTCAATCTACAGAGTCCTAATGGTGGTATATAAACTTGTGCCATTGCGCCGTGAAGAACAGAAGCTGAGATCACTCAAGCAGCTGCACAGGAACTCTGTCCCACTGTTAAAAATTGAAGCTGTGCTTTCCAGATGACAGTCAATGGCTCCAGACATACCAAATTGTATTCTTTTCCCATACAGCAGGATAAAGTGCTCTAGCTGTCACTAGCCCACAAGGTGCACGTCACGTACAATTAAAAAGACTGGTAGTGAGGTGTAAAATTCCTATCCCAGAAACATCTCCGCAGTTTTTAAGAGCAGGGGAAACAGGGACTAACTGGGAGTTTTAGTGGATGATGTTGACAGCACCTGCTAAAGGGGGAAACAATGCTCTGAATTTGGGTGCAGTCTTTGTATCAAGTGATAGACAAACCAGAGTGGTGCAAATGTGAAATAAAAAGTTTCTTATGTGGTGGGCGATTCACCAGGAGACGCATGGTTATGCTGTGACAAAAAGGCTGGGTTTTCTTAATCTCTTTTCTTTCTCATTTCTCTTTATCCTTTATCTCTGTTTACCTCAGAAGTCCTTTTTGGCTTTTCTCCCTCCCTCAAGAAAAAAACATATAGAAATGCCAAGGGTGTAGTTAAGAGAAACTCTGAATCTTCATACGTGTTCTAGGTAGAAAATATTTGCTTTCCAACCAGATGTTCACTATTTTTTCTTTCTTTCTTTAAAAAAAAATACTTAAAGTGGAAGCAACATCATTTACCCAGACAAAGTGGTGAGGAATAAGAAGTTAAACGAAAAAAAAACCTACTTGAGCTGATTTTTGGTGCATGAAAAACTGCAGATATTCCTGTCCATTAGATAACAAGTCCCATACAGGGAAATAGAGCCCTCACAGGATCATTCCTTACAACATGCTCTTATGATGTCAAAGCAAATGCCCACCTTAGAGGACTCACCAAAGCTGTCTCAGTTCCTTCCTAAAGACAGGAGAGGCTCCAGGAGCGATAAATCAGTATTGAGTCAGGACTGCGTGAGCCCAGCTCAGTGTAAAACGTGTTCAGAGAGCACAACAATCCAAGCAAATTTGATAAAATTAAGAAACTGTCAGACTGATCCAAACTGGTTTGAAGTCAATACAAATCTCTGTAGTGACTTTAAAGTGCTGAGGACAAAGCTCGGAATGTATAATTTCTGCTGGAGGCATTTGAAGACTTAGGAGCTCTGTAGGGAAGACAAGGCTGAAAAGGATCTCTTAGGTCATCAAGTCCAGTCACACAATATTTCTGATACCTCATCATATACTCCCTTTCATTACTGTATCAGTCTCCATCTGTGAATGTCAGAACAAAGGTGCAACAGCCCAATATTTCTCTGATGAAGAGAAAAGACACAAGAGATAATAGAAGCAGTTTCTTTAAAACCTGAAGTTAAATATTTAACCTATAGTGAAATTGAAAATGCGAAGCTTATTATGACTAATATGAGGCTCGTTGTATTCATATTAAGCCCCTAGTGACAGCTGGGAAACCTGGAAAAAGAACACATTTGCACTAAATTTACTGATTGGAACTTAGTAAACAATTACACAACTCAGGATGCAAAAGACAGAAGACAAAGATCAATGTTTCTCAGATATGTCAGTGCTGCACAGTTAAAAGACATGAAAAGTGAGGGAAAATGTGTCCAAAGTCAGCTGATTTGACTCTGAACTCAGAAAAGGGAATAGGACTGCTGAGTAAGAAGGAGCTATTTTTGCAGTCTTTTTTTTCACTGAAAAACCATAAGTTAAAGGACTTGAGCAAAGGTTAGGGGCATATAAGTTTAATTTCAGCTTAGTGTCTTCTTATTAAAATAATACAAACCAATGGCCAATATATGTTATTTGATGTATTTATTAGTGGAGAAATATAACCTCCATTCTAAGAACAAAGGTATAATTTAACACATCTTGCTTCAAAAAGAATATATTCTGCATGAAGTTGGGTTTTTTTTAAAACTTCTTTTTCTTCAGTAGGCTTCCTTTTTCAATAAATCTCATCTGATCTTTGGATAGATATTACTTTCCTAAAAGAAGGCAAATGAAAGATACATAATGGGTCATTTATAAAACCACATTTTCTTCTTTTTATCTTTGTAGTTATATATGGAACTTCATTTTCTCAATTTTCAAAGAAAAAAAAATCTTCAGAAGGTGTTTTGTTTGTTTGGCAGCTTTATCATGCAGATATCTGGCACTTAAAATTCATGTTCTGATGGTGAGTTACAAGACTGTATCCTGTCACAGAAGCAATGAAGCTCTGAGAGATTTTCAGTGCATAGCTACTAAATCCAAATTTGCCCATTACCAATATATTTATTTTATTCTGGCATTTTGGCAAATGTTCTTGTAACATTTTGGGGAGTCACCAGATGGCACTAAAACATTGTAAGGTGCCAAAAATCATTACATTTCTTGCCAAGAAACGCATTACTTTGCAATAATATAATTTTCTCTCTACTTCAGCTGCAGCTTGGACTAATATCTCCATCAAATTCCACTGAACTAGAGACACTGGCACATGCTTATTGAGCCAGAGAGTAGCAGGATGAATGCAAGACATAGGTATATCTCCCAAAGCCATCGCACAACCAAGAATATTATTATCATAATTTTAACCTTGAGATGATGCTCCTTTTCTGAAAATCTGAGTCTATCAAATAGAATTTTACAGGGCCTGCTTACTAGATCAGTACAGATTCAACCTGTTCCTAAGAAAGCCCTCAATGACTGAAGAAATATTTCTGAAGAAATGAGAAGAAAGTTCACAATAACAGAACATAAATTTCTAAATCCCAGTTTCTTATATTCAACACTGACTACAGCCCCCTCCTTAAAGATGGATATGAGAAAAATTACGATTTAAGTTCTCTTTAGCGATCTTAGAATATTGCAGAATGTTTTTACAAACATTACATTTAAATTTATTTAATATAATCTGGTATATCTATCCTACACTTTAATTTATTTATTGTTCTGAAGAGCCTTTTACTGTCTTATATTTTTAAGTCTTTTCATATCTGAATTCATATCCTACTCTCCTCAAGTTAAGAAAACCAAACATTATTTTTCTTATTCTCTGAATTGATGCAACTTTTCATAGTCTTTTTTAATACATGACTGCAACCTTGATAAATTAATTTTTACAGATATTGAATCTGTCCAGGTCTACTTCAGAGGAAAATACTTAGATTGAGAAACTATATCACGTGTACATAGTCCTCCTAGGGTAACTCACAGAACAAATGCAGTAGCATAAGTCATATCAGAATGCAGAAAAAAACAAAGTCTAAAAAACTAAACATCTTTACTGAATCACCAACCCAACCAAATCACTATGATGTTCAGAAGGAAGAATGTCCTATTCAACTATTCATTTTTTAAAAATACTTAAAAATATAAACAGATTTCATGGAAAATTTGACAAAATAAAAGGGACACTTCTTTGAAAGCTATGGGCAGACTGGATCAACTCCATTTGGCATGCTGAATTCTCCCAGCCAATTGACATTCATTTGGATAAAATTTTTGCTTTGCCCTCTCCCCTTCTAAGCACGGGAAGGACAGAGCAGAGAGTAGGACAAGTACAGTGGTTTGTCCTAAGGTCACTGTTTTGAGAGCCTAAAGTGGGGAGAAGAAGCCCTTTTGAGTTAATAACATCTTTTTTCACTAAAACCTGCTTAAAAACAATTTTCATCTGAGGATTTTTCAAAAGACAAGGAGAGTAGTAGATTGCAGTATTGCTGAAATCACTGTTTTTGACACTGTGTGAGTCAAAGTATCCCAAAGGTTCAAGGGAAACACTTGAAATAATGGCCTGGGGATAGTAACAATGCCCCTGAAACAACTAACTGCAGCAGGCAATGAGTGGCTACCTATAGAGAAATTGCATCTTTACAATTCACGCCAGCATGGACTCTGCCCTGGAGCTCACAGCTGCACTTGCTCAGAAATTGTCCCATAAAGTTGACATGTCCCAGAGCCATTCCCTGATCCCCCTGTTCTCATCTCAGGATGAATACAAGGCCATAATCTGGACACACACTGATATCCATTCATCAAAATCTGAGTTTCAGCATTACCTTATGAGCAAAATAAGGAGGCAACATATTTTTCTCCAGAGAAAATCCACTGTGTGATAGATGAAGCCTCACAAATGCACGCTCCAGAAAGTATCCAATCATTTAAAGAACTCCCACAACCAACCACAGTAACCTTGAAATATTTTTGAATATTTGATAAATGTCTCTTCCACCTTAGGCTTATTTCTTTTTCATGAAAAATTGTGACTGAATACTTTGGTTAAAGTCAGGTAAATGCTTTGCAGGCCTTCCATCATGTACTTCAAAGTTTCTGTTAGAAAGGATTTCTCTAGAGCAGAGATTGTCTTTGAAGGACTGTCACCTCCAGCAATGTTTTGCAATGCGGAAAAGCACCTCCTAAGAGAAACCCATTCTGTGACCCGTGTTTCTTCTTCCCATTTGTGCTTTCTGTTGCAGGTGGAATTACTGATTGCTTTTTTTCTCCTACGCATGCAACTCTAACAGTCTAAATATGGCAGCATTGATGCAGTTCATAAACATTAATTAATGGATCCTCATTATATCCCTCTGAGGAGACTGAAGATAGAGTGGTGAAGGTGTCTTGGTATGGATCCAGAGGTGTGAGTTCATGCCTCTCCCTGGACTCGTTTCAAGCATCACTCCCAGTCAGCTCAGCTTTAAAAGAGTATCATAGCACTGGGGCTAGGGAAATCAAAGACATCTGCATGGGATATTAGCCACATCGCTCCCCTGTGGCAGGTTAGCAACAGAAACTGTTGTCCTTGCCCAGACAAGCACAATTAGCTCTCGTGATGGTTTACTACCACTATGTACTGAGGTGCTGCTACCAACCCTCTGACTAGAACTGGAGCAGAGAGGGATGAAGACCCAGATCCTCAAAGACATTTGAAGCTCTAAATCCCTGTAAACTCGGTGGTCATTAGTTACTCTAACACTTTGACTATTTGAGTCTAAGTGATTTGTCTTAGTTCTGAGGCAGAACAGAAAACTGACTCTGATTCATAAGTCCAGTCAATTGGGATATTTGTTTTTGCTTCTGTAAATCTTTGCTATAAAAGTAATAATTACTCAAGAGACTCATGCCACTGTGTTAAAGAATGTCTTGAAAATACATATGCACTGTAACACAAACGGGAATAAAGTTTCTTTAGTCATATGAGATGAAAGCTAATAAATACTACTTTGCATTCACAGCATGTTATATTCATTATTCTTATTAAAAGATCCAACATTGTTTTCAGCATGGGACAAGACAATAACTGCCTTGAAGAGCTTATATAAAAATCTTCATTCAAGAAACTCACAAGGCACTTATAAACAGCAATTAATTAAATCACTGGAATTTTTAATATATCCTTATAGATGGGAAACTGAGGTACAGAACTCACTGTATCACTCAGAGCATCACTTAACTAATGCCCATAAAAAGCGGTATTACTGATTTCTTGTTCTGTACTCTAATCACCAAACCCATTTCCTCCCAATAAATAATTTAAATTGTTTTTATTTTAATGAACTATAAAGAAATAAAAATTTGTTTAGATCACCCCAAGGTGAGTGAAGATAAAAGGCAATGCAGATACATGGTCTCCTGCTTTTTCTCTAACCACTTAATTGTATTGTACAAACAATACAATGAAAATTTTGAAAATTAAATGTTCCATCATTAGCTAAATAGGTGGAAGTAACTGTCTAAGTGATAAATAACAGACTCATGCAGCATCATTTAAAGACCAAACTACATCAAAAAGTATCCCCTTTTATCAGATATCTTCTGGACTCTGCTAGATGCACTGGAACCAGTGAACCAATAAATACATCAAAATATGGAGGTAAACAAAATCATAAAACATCCAATGCGACAACAGAAACACCCACAAATACATAAATATTTATGAAGCAAAAGGTACTTCTGAAACACCCAGCAAGTTTGATTGGATTGAACACTCCAATCAAAGCATTGTGTGTTCATATGATGGAGGAAATAGGAATTACACATCAGGGAAAGGAAACAGTATATTTGCAATGTATTTCAAGTGGATTAATTGTTTTTAAACTGCCCAGTGCCAAACCAGATTTGAACACGGAACTACCACTTTTGAGTTATACACTGTTCCAAAGGAAATTTCAAGCAACTCAATGCATTTCTGTGCGTGTCATCTAAAAAATTTATTCACATTTAAAAAATTTTGTGCTAGCTTGCACTCCATAGACAAATCTGTGCTTTGAGGGTTCTGAAAATTATGTTTTTCAATGGCAGTGGCAGAAGCCCTCAAACAAAAGTAACTCATATGCACCCTTTCAAGATAAACCTTTTATATCTTTGGCTCAAAAAATGTCCATCCATAGACAAATCCATGGATTTGTCCATCTGGGTGGAGATCATCAATCCCTTCTCTCTACCAGATATTTGTGTAGGTAGTCCAAAGATATGGAGCAGTGAATTCTTGTCCTTGTGTATAAAATAAGGCGACAACAGCAGTTTGCAAACTTTTAAAGGATTTATATAGATTATATCACAGAATCACACAGAATCACAGAATCGCTTGGTTGGAAAGCGATTGGTTGGAAAGCTTGGTTTGGGGCCAGTATTATTCAATATATTCATC